>NW_004524622.1:4450512-4456318 GCF_000260255.1 Octodon degus
GACAGTTCCATATATCACTGTACATCACTAAGGTGGACTCCAACGGAGGTCTCAGCTGTACCAGTGAATGTGCTGTGTCCCGGGCCCACGACGGACTCCCGTACCTAAAGTGGGCATCACAGACTTCCTGTCCTGGGCTTTTTCTATCTCACCTGGAGCAAGCTTTGGATATCAGCCCCTCCAGAAAGGCCCGCCTCGTGGAAACCCAGTAAACTGAAGCTGAGGCACTGCCTGAGGGGGCTGAGGCTGAGGACAGAACTGACAGCATGCCCTGTAGCAGCCGACTCACTATTTTATCTGCTGAAGGAAACCTTGGCATAATTCAATAAGCCAAGTTAGAGACTAATGAATAATAAAACTAGGAATAAACATTTACACAGAATATGGCTCACAAAGGACTAATTTCCTTATCACATAAAGATTTCTCACAGCTCTCAAAAAACAATAAATCAAGCAATCTTGTACAAAAAAGGAGCACAGGATGTAAACTGGCACCATCTACACGTGTGTGCGTGCACAAGAACCATCTTACAACTGTTAAAAGAAAAAAACAAAAAGATATAAATTGACTATGTCTAAAGAAGTGTAAATTGTGACCTTAATTCATTTAAACTCTTTAATAATTTAAAAGACATTCTGTTAGCAAATATATGGGAATTGCCACACTGATCCACGACATACACTGCTAATAGTATACGAAAAACAACTTAGTGCAAGACATCGATTAATTCCTTTGAACATATGTGCTTTCGTCCAGAAATTTCTCTTTCAAAATCAGTAACAAATATAATCATACATACATACATATGCACAGATAATTTTTGTTTGCTTAAATTTTATAGTGACACAGGGCACAAATAATAATAATCTGTCCTAATATGAAACCTATGAAATAAATTGTTCTGGAGCTGAAAAACGGAACAATAGGTAATCATGTAAAAGGGAGGAAATCGATCTCTTTAAGGCGATGGAAAATTCAAAGATAACATTTTAGTGATTAAAAGACAATAGACAACATTGCATATAATGCCAACAAATAAGGACAGTTTATCTCTATGCAAACATTCATTCCAAACGCACATGCAGACATACACAATGCCTGTTAATATGTAGAGCTTCACTAGATGGGTACATTACAAACAGCAACACTCTGTTTAGTATAGGGATAAGCATTAAAGAACACCAACTCAGGAACATAAGCTCTCCTTCGCAATGTATTTATTGCTCAACTGTATTTTTATAAAATTATTTAGCGTTAAAATTACTTAGATTTTCTAGTGATTAACAAAAAAAGTAAAATAAAAAGTTTGAAATATTTAAACCCAGATCTATGATTTCTTATTTTATTTTTTTTTCTTTGTTACTGTGGCAACATTTTTCTATTGATTGTTTTGTTCTGATGAATATGTTGATGAAAATGAGCAGATACATCTTCCAATTTAAAAAATAAATAGTATCACAACTAGGAAGTAACAGAAAAATTGTGTCCTAAATTTTATGATTTAAAAAATTTATCTAAATCATATTTTCTATATTGGCTTACTTAGAATTGATCTTAATATGAATTAATAGAAAATTCATGGGACCACCCCCACGAGTACCCCCTCCTGTCCCTCTCTCGGACAGGAGCTTTCTTTCCCTCACTAAATATATTCTGCTCATAAGAAAAGAAAATTCATGAAGTGTACATAGCATAATAGAAAATACAAAGTTTTTATAAGATTCACCAAAAAAGCATTTAGTAAACTGTTAGTATCTTTGTTAGCACTCTCTTTTACTACTCATATATTTATATATAATACAGGATTGCATTTGTTTCTTATACAATCCTCTGTGAATATTTCTGTTTTCATATTTTCAGTATGTTCTCATGAAGAAATCAATATTTATTTTTTCATTTTAACAAAATGATCTTTGATATTTTATTTATTATAGAACAAAGTATTTTGCCTTTGTAGTAAGCTCCTCTTTTATAAGATGTTTAGTGGCGCTCAATGCCGCAACGGGAGCCACAGCACCCGGAGAGGAATCACTCCCTAGAAAACAAATCGTAAGATCCCAGGACGGATCCACGTAAGTTCCCTCCTCCGGCCCAAGGAGAGGCGGGAGAAGGCGAGGAAAGCCTCGCTCGGGCGCCGCCCCCTTCCGCCCGCCGCTGCGGGCAGTCAGGGCAAGCGCGCCCCGGAGCGCGGAGGGTGGCGGGCGGAGCTCACGCGGAGCGGGCGGCCAGCAGGCGGCGGGACGGCGCGCGGGCGTGGGGGAGGCTGGCTCCGGCGTCCCCGCGCCCCGTGCAGGCCGCGAGGCCCGCTGACCGCTGCGTGGGTGCAAACTCTGCGGTTGTGATCTTTTGAGAAATAGCAAGGCAGATTTGGCTCGGTGATAGCGACTGAAAAAACAAAACAAACAAACAAACAAACAAACAAACAAAAAAAACATGAAAATGCAAGAATGGAAACCAGACTTCTAGAACCTGTAAGGAAAACTGCTGGATCACAAATTTTTGTAAAATTTTAAAATATACCAACAAAAGCAATTCAAAACGTTTGAACTAATATTCAGTGTTATTACTTCATCTCTGAAAACGAACTCTCGGTACCGAAGAGTTCGGTGGTTGGTTTACTTTGCAAGGCATGCGCTGAGCTCTCGCAGTGCAGAGATTGAGGCGAGCATCCTAGACGTTCAACTTTGGTACCTGAAAGGAGAACGTCTGCCGCCCTTCTCGTGGGCGCCAGGGGCCAGCGTCTGCTCTCCCTCTGTCACTGGAGCCGGGCCAGACCCTCGATTTGCAGGCACTAACCACCTCGTGCGGGTGCCTCTCTAGCAGAGCTCCGGCTAGCTCGTGCAGGAAAGGCTTCCTGACGCCTGTGCCAGTAGCGGCGTGGGCTGCTCTTGGTGCAAAAGGGAGGCTTGTGTTCAGGCGCTTTGTTCAGGTGTTTCTCCCTCATTCCCTGAGTTCCATTCTTGAGTAGATGAAAGATTGCATAGTTTCGCAATTTTAATCACGGGTGTCTCCAAAAGATTGATTTCTGAAAATTTTCCCAAACAAGTCAACTTAGCTCTTACAGAAAACTGGTATTGGTATAGCTTCAGATCCTTTCTCTATATGTTTTATGCATTATTATTTCAGTCACTAGATTTTTCATTCACGTACATTGATCTAAATGTGATGAACGTGAACATGCTGTGTTACTCTGAAGTATGCATCACATTTCATTAAGCTATGTAAGTACCCTCTGAACAGGTTTTTCTCCCCTGAGCAACATTCCAAGTATTTAAAGAAAAACTAATTCTAATTTTACACACAGAATTTGAAGAACTGAAAGAGAAGGAAAGCTCACTGTTATTAAGCAATTAAAATTACATTTAAGGACACTAAGAGAAAAGAAAATTGACCATGTTTTGTCACAACCAGAAAAGCAAGACCTTTAAAACTATCTTTTTTATTCAACATTATACCAAAGTAAGTAGCGTGATAAAGCAAAGAAATAAAGCAATAATAAATGGTGAATTTGTTTTTGTGAGATGGAATCTCAGTGCCATTTTAATTTGCATCTCTTTAATGACCAGTGATAGTGAACATTTTTTTCATATAATTATTTGCCTTTTGTATCTCAAGTGTGTATTCATCTCAGATGCCCATTTTGGGATAAAGGTTCTGAATTTTGGTGTCCGGATTTTTTAAAAATTCTTTCTAAAGTTCTAGATAGTAGTACTTTGTCTGATGGAACTCTGCTGTAATTGTTTCTTACTTTACGGGTTTTAATTTTACTCTGAGGTGATTACTTTTGACATGCAAAAGCTTTTCAAAAACATGAGATCCAATTTGTTGATTCTTTGCAGAATTTCCTTTTCAGTTTGATTTTTGTTCATAAACTCTTTACCTACCCCAATATATTTAAGGTTTCTACCTATTTTCTCTTGCAGAAAATTTAATGTTTCTGTTTTAATATTGAAATTTTTCATCCATTTTGACTGTGGTCTTGTGCACAGCAATAGGTGTGGGCCTATTTTAAGCCTTTGGCATGTGGAAAGCCAGTTTTTTCCAACAGTATTTATTCAAGAAGCTATCTATTTTCCAGTGAATGTGTTTGGCCCCTTTGTAAAACATAATGTACCTAAGTGTGCTTGTAGTTGTGTTTCCATCTTCTGATATGTTTTATTGATCTGGTCTTTTTTTTTTAAAGCAATACCATGCTGATTTTGTCATAGTAGCTTTGCAGTATAATTTGAAGTCAGGGATTGTGATGCCACCTGCTTTTCCTTTGGTATCTAGGATTGCTTTTGCTATTCTATGATTCTTCTGGTTCCAGGTGAATTTTAGGAATGTTTGTTCTAGATCTGTGAGATACACTAAAGGCATTTTAATTTGTATTGCATTGAATCTATATGAAAATTTTGGAAGTTTGGCCATTTTCACAATGTTGTTTCTTCCTATCTAGCAGAAAGCAGAATCTTTCCATTTTTGATATCCTCTTCGGTATCTTCTTTCATAGTACTATAATTTTCACTGTATAAATCTTTTACATCCTTTGTGTGATTGATTCCTAAGTATTTCATTTTTATGGGTTTTATTGTGAAAGGCATGGTTTCCATAATTGCTTTTTCAGTGCATTTGTTGAGTGTAGAAAAGCTATTGATTTTTGAGTGTTGACTTTGTATCTTGCTACACTACTGAATTTGGTTATTAACTCTTTGTAGAGTTATTAGGGCCTTCTATGTACAGTATCATGTCATCTGCATATAGTGATAATTTTACTTCTTTCTTTAGTATTATTATTCTTTACATTTTTTTCTCTTTTCTAATTGTTCTGACTAATGTTTCCAGAACTATACTGAACAGGAGTGGTGACAGTGGGCATCTTTGTCTTGTTCCTGATTTAAAATTGAAGGCTTTCAGTTTTTGTGCATTAAGTATAATGTTGGCTATTGGTTTGTCATAGATGTCTTTTATCAAGTTAAAGTAAAGGCCATCTATTCCGATGTTCTGTAGTATTTTTATCATGAGTGAGTGTTGGATTTTGACAAAAGTTTTTTCTATATCTATTGGTGGAGAAGCTTTTTCTTTTCGTTTTTGTGGTACTAGGGATTGAACTCAGAACGCTGTGCTTGCCAAGCAAGTGCTTATTCTACTGAGCTATCTCCCTGGCCCTTCTGCAGCTATTGGGATGATCATGTGATTATATCTTTGGCTCTTTGATGTGGTGTGTTATATTTATAGTTTTGCATATATTAAACCATTCTTGCTTTCTTGGATGAATCTCGCTTGGTTGTAATTTATAATCTTCTTGATGATTTACTGTATTCTGCTTGCTAGTATTTTACTGAGGATTTTTACATCTACATTTATTAGGGATATTGGCCTATATCTCTCTTTTTTGGTTGGGTTTTTCTTTGGTTTTGCTATCAGAGTAACACTTGCCTCTCTGAATGAATTTGGGAGAATTGCTTCCCTTACAGTTTCATTAAAGAGTTTGAGAAGAATTGGCATTATATATTCTCCAAATTTCTTGTAGAATTCAGCAGTGAATCCATCAGAACCTGGGCTTTTCTTTGTTGACAGGTTTTGTCAATTTCATTCACTGATACTGGATTGTTAAGAATTTTTATATCTTCTTGGTTTAGCTTTGGTAGTTTATATGTATCTGGGAATCTGTTCATTTCTTCTGTGTTTTCCATTTTGTGAGAGTAAAGATTTTGGAAATAAGTATTGATCATCTTCTGAATTTCTAGGTGCTGGTGAGATGGCTCAGTGGTCTAAACCACCTACTTAGAACAAGCTTAGCAGAGCACAGGGACTGCGGTTCAA
>NW_004524622.1:4469772-4485105 GCF_000260255.1 Octodon degus
TCTACCCTTCACAGTAATAGATTATAGCCATGAGATCTAATGATTCCTTAAATTCTTATGTCACTCCATGCCACCTCACCCCCTAAGGCAGTGTTCATCAGATACCAACTTCTAATTCTATAAAACTATATCACATCAGCCTGCACTGCTTGTACTGGTTGGGATAAGCTACATTTCCCAGAACCCCATGCTCTTTGTGTCCCGTGCAGTGTGGACCCAGGGAGCATCATAGAGATGAGCGTATGAAAGCGCAGCACAGCCACTCATTTGCTGGATGTGTGAATGTTTGGTGCAGCGGCAGCAGGAGGAGCCATAGCACTCACATTCACCTGCTGTCTTGCCTCACTGGCATAAGCATCAGTCTTTCCACTTTCTCTTTCTTCAGCTGCTCAACAGTTTGGCCAGGACTTGCTTAAACTTATGAGGAAAAGGACCTGTTGCTCCTTAGAGCACCTGCATTTTTGATTTCAAAAGCAGGGTCCAGTCTGACGTTGGGGATTTTAACCTACATTCACAGGTTCTAATGAATCCTTCTTCTCTCTTATTCATGTACATCTTCCCATTCAACTGCCAGCTGTACAGATTTTAAACTCTGGAGTCAGATACCAGGACAAGAGATTTACAGACTTTCGCAGTTGTGTCAGAACAGACCATTGTAATAAATTATATGTATTTCTATTCCATCTATGTATCTGTCTGTCTGTCTGTCCATTTGTTCATCCATCTATCTGTCCATCCATCCATCCATCCATCATCCATCTATTCATTATCTATCTATCATCTATCTATCTATCTATCTATCCATCCATCTATCTATCTATCATCCACCTTCCTTTCCTAATGGTTCCACTTTGCAGATCAAGCCTAGATTGATAGAGTCCTCCCTCTTTTGTGTTTTCCAACTTTGATTGTCCTGACATTTCTGTCTTCAGTTTTACCTTTTCATTCCCCTTCTGCTCTAAAAGTTAACATCATTTTGTGGACATCATGCTCATGTGACTTTCCTAAGTAAATCCTGTCATGACTACATCTACAACACTCAGACATGTACGTATGACATCCAAGGCTGTGTGAGTGGCAGATTTTATTTTAGATTGTCATTCTTATTGTTCACTGAAACTTTGTTGCTTGTGAGCATCCTACTCACAATTTTACTTTAGCCAAACCTGAGTACTTGATTCTCTAGATCTTCCTTTCCTTACTCATGGTCTTCTAGCTCCTGTATCACTGCTGAAGATGCACTCATTCCCATGATTCAGTTCAAGACACATGTGTGAACAATTTCCTGACCATCCTCTCTGGTGGATACACTGCTTCTTTCTCAGATCCTTAACTATGACTGAAAATTGTAAAGCTAAACCCACCCAAGTACGAAAGAGTAACTTACAGCTCCAAGATCCTTCTCCTTTTTCCCCTGTCACCTTCATTCATTAGCAGAGTGATAGAAGTTGTGTACGGTGAACTCTGGATAAGCACTGATGACTGTTTTCTGTCAGGGAATGCAGGAATACAGAATATATTAAACTATAATGGTTGTCTTTGTGGATGACAAACTCAGAATAACATCTTCCCGAGAACAGCTTTACTGCTTTCCTGGGGAAAGCCTTTCTGACCTTAGTAGTTGTAGAATCTATGCAATGCCTTCTGTACTTCTTACTTATTTTCTTTTTCTGTATGGCAAATACACAGCAAACACTCTTTGCTAGCACATTTCAAAGTGTGTTTTGCCTTTCTTGATGCAGTGTCTTTATACTTTTTTTCCAACTCACGTCTATTGTGTATCTCTCTGTACACTTAGCAAAGCTCTACTAACTTGGCTTGAGTAGCATTCATTAGCCCTTGCAGGTGGTGCAGACATGGGCAGCATCCAGAGATGATATCCACCTCTGTTCCTCAGCTGCTGAAGGCATGAGATCCAGTGATCTCAGGTGGTTCACATACAGTTGTAAAGCTAATGCTGTATGCCAGCGGTGCTGTTAAGATCCACACCATTACATGCCTTCTGGAAGTGTTATCTAGAAAAGAAATGGTAAAGCTGAAAAAATTGGTAGAGTAAAGAAGATTTTAGAATCACAGTGCCAAATGACAGTACGCTTTCATAGCGTACTGTCATAGCACTCTGCACTGGAAACCAACACCTTGTCCAGTGATGGAGCCTGACATCAAATCATGGGGCTCTGAACCAGAGACCATTCCTGAGTTTTGCCTTCACATCTTACCAGTTGTGTTACCTAGGGCACACATCTCTTTATCCCTGGGTTTACAATTCTGCTGCTACAGAATGGGTATATTGATATTATTAGAATAGAGAACTATAATAAATAATTCAAATCAAATGCCAAATTTAGAATAACAAGGTCAATTGAACTATATATAAGGGTAAAGGAAAAAAAATTATAATGATCTGAAAAACCCCATGATTTGTCATTCAGAAAGAAAAATCTTACAAGTAGTATCTCATTTCCCCTTCCTATCTTTTCTTTACTCTTCATTCTTAGACATGATTTTATCTTTAGTGGTCATATATGTAAGGATCCATCGCCCACCATGAAGACTCTTGCATGGAATCCAGAAGATGGGACAAAGCAATTCATTATTTAATCTACTTTGTTTCACTTCAGCAGTTCCTCAGTGGAGACACACGAAAACTTCTTATTTGCATCTCTCTTTCCTCCTGTCTCAGCTCTTCAGGCATTTTGTCTTTTGGAGTCTCTACCTTCCCCACAGCGTCTTTCATCCCTGTAGTTTCTGCGCTCTCTGGAAGTATTTTGCTCTCCGTTGTTTGACCTTTACAATGTTGACAGTAGCAAGGGAATGAAGAAAGAAAGGCTTGTCAGCGGGAGAGAGCAGGAGAAATGCAAGCAAGACGGCCTCCCCATCAGGAGAATGATCTCTGTGCGGCCGAAACCAGAAGTTCTATCATTGAGACTTGCCACGCTGCGGTAGGTACTGTTGTCGTTATGCCAAAAAGTTTCTGTTCATTTTGTTTTTCCACAGACCTCTTCTATTACTTTTCTTCACAGGCCTCATAGCACCAACGAAGGAAAATAAAATATCCTCCAGAAAGAGAGGTTAGCAATTTTGCTCTGTTATATTTCAGTGTGTGTGTGTGTGTGTGTGTGTGTGTGTGTGTGTCTACTTGATCTGATTTGGTTTTGTATTTATTGGGAAAGGAAAAGATGAGACAGATTTTCATTATCTGCAGAAAAGATTTATTCACAGTGGACACAGGAGTGAAATTGCAGGGCAGGAATTCTCATGCCCTGTCAGCTGAGGGACATCCTTAAGTCCTTTTGCTTTCTTCAGCTCTTTCAACAAAGTAGACGTTAGACATGGAATGAACTAAACTGAACAGAGTCAAGGCTGACAGCCCACGGTGATAGCAGCAGCAGAGTCAGAGCAACACTGAGAAAACAGCAGTCTGGGGCAACTGGGACTACTTCGTAGGCTTCAGCTACATAATCCGCTCAGTAATTGATTACCTTCATGAGTATCACCACCCTGGTCTCGCCAAATGACCTTTGTCCTGTCAGCAGTTTAGCTAAGTGGGGGACAGATTCCATCCTAACTGTAGGTTCTCAATATCCCTAATCCTTAGAGGATTTCCCATAGAGGACCTTTGACTATAAAACCCTTCTCTGGTCCTTTGAGATTTATGTAGATTAGTCTTTTGTTAGTTTTGCAACCCAGGGACGACTTTCTGGTGAACCTGAGAACTACTGCTTTGAAAAGGAAACAGTAAGGTACCAAGGGCTCCTCCCTTCCAGTTGCGGAGAAGGATTCTGATAAGCTTGCTTTCCTCCAGTGTTAGAGAGGTAAGTCACGTTACAAAAATAAGAGAAGCTTTGCATTTTCTTTCGAAAAGGGCAATCGGACGCAGTGATAGTCTAGACCCCTGCCCCCAAGTCTAACTCTTCAAAACTTAAATCATGAATATTAACCCCATCTTACTTTTCTCTCAATGCTGAGGTAAAATACCTAACACCCAAAATAAAAGGAGGGCTCTATTTAGCTCATAGTTGGTGGAGCTTTGGGTCCATGATCTGCTAGTACCAAGGCAGGGTGGCATGGGAGAGGGGCAGGATTTCAAGGAAGTAGAAGACAGCAAGAGCAGAAAGAACAAAAGGGGGAAGTAAGCTTCTTTTCCTCTTTTACATTGTGAGCACCCCCATGCCCCCACACACACGTGTGCACACATGCACACACACACACACATACACACACACACACACACACATGGGCAGGGGTAGCACTCAAACCATCTCCTATCCTCCTCTTGCACAGGCTCATGATGTTTACAAAGTGAAACCCTAGCCACCTGCTGAGTCACTTGGTCAAACTTCTAGACTCCTCAAGATGGCACAAGGCATCAACCATCACCACCCCCCTTAGTGTTTGAGGAGCTGGGGTCCAGACTTGCCTGCTCTTTCTCCCCCCACTGCTGACAATAGTATCAGGAGTAGAATTTACATAGAGCCTAGCAGAATTTATATCCCCCCCATGTAATTTTTTTAGCAGGTCACACAAGAGAGTGAAGTGCGTATAAGTGCTCTCTTAGAGACAGGCATCAGGAACAATCAGAAGCTGGGGGAGACCTGGGAGCAACTGCATACACAGCACAGAGCCAAAGTGGTGCAGACCCTGCTTGTGACTGGCAGGGCACAGCATCTGAGTAAACAGTACTCAGGTGGTAACAGTGCTTGTGGGGCTAAAAAACCAGTTGTCCCGACAGCCCACATCCAGGGAAGAGCGTGATATGACTGCTACTGGCTGCTGAGGAGATCCTTTGCTGGATATTAGCACTGAAAATTACAGAATACTTTGGAGCTCTTTATGAGAAGCATATTGGGAAGCCTTTTGTTAGTGATGATGGTTTGATTTTTGACTAAAGAAGAAATCTGTCACTTCAACGCCATTTGTTAACTCTCCGTACTACAGCACGTGGAAGCCTAAGCAGGTGTCTAAGCTACTCCCGTGGTCCCCTCTTCTACATTTCAGGTTGTGGCACAACTGTACTATTTATATTCAGTGAAAACATCACACCTTCGTTTTGCTTTGGATTGTGACTTTCTTAAGGATCCACAAGTTGCTTACATAGAAATGGGACACAATTTTCAGTACTATTATGTTCAGAATGGTAATATAAGGTTTCTCTTGCAGTTCCACATGGTTACAAATACGTTTTCAGCTACTTAAGAGGCAGGAGAGTGCATGAGCCCAAGGTCTGAGGTCTACCTGTGTGACACAGTGAGATCTCTAGGTCTTATGAAAATGTAGCTCGATGACAGAGCACTTGTTCACTCCCCACTAGCAAAAACAAAGCCTACATTTCTCTTGTAAAAATACACAGAAAGAATAGGCAAATTCCTCAGTTTTACAGGTTGAGTTTTCTGATTATCTCCTTTTTAATTTTTTTCTGATTACTTCCTTTGTTTCTAACCAGGATGGCACCTGAGTGTGCCTAAGTAGTGTTTTGCTTGCAAAGGAAGTGCTTTGATGGTAGGTGATCAGCAAAACTGGTTTCCAGAACTAGACTGATGGGGCAATCCTTGCCCACCTGGTAGCCTGTTCTCTGGCAGCATTTTCACTTGAGGCATGTCAGTTTGCAGCCTGGCATTTCATGCCTATTGGGTAGGGCAGAGCTCAAAACTGCTAGCTGACCAACAGGTGACCACCTGTGGACCTGCTTAGCAAATAAATCAATTGAATTCATGTCACCTAATATGGGGTAAAAAGGGGCTTGGAACTATATGACCTAATTTATTGGGATTTTGTTCAGGATTTTACCAATATAACAGTAATAATAACATTAATAAAACATTATTAGCATGTATGAATTTATGCTTGCTTTTTCTCTTTTCAATTTCAATTTTTTATGAGTACATGTTTGTGGTACATAATGATTACATTGCTCTTGGGGAGTTGGTGCACAACACAACTCGATTCCTTTTTGCACACCCTTCCCTTCTGCTCCTTCTAATTATTGGTCCCTTTCCCTCTGGCAGAAGATATAGCTCCCTATTTCCTATTGTTTATCATTTAATTTGCTTTTTAGATTTTGGGTTACTAATATAAAAGAATATGTGAAAAATGTTATTTCTACACACAAAAATTTAAAATTTAAGAGGGATTGTTGTTTTTAAACTCTTTAAGTCAGTAAACAGCTAATATTTAACAGAGGCAGGTTGTATAAGAGCCTAAGGCCACACAACTATAATCCTAGCAGCCTGGGGCACTAAGGTAGAAGGACCACAGGTTTGATCTCAACCCAGACAATAATTTGTGAGAATAGAGCTCAAAATTAAAAGAATACAGACCAGAAGAAATGGCTAGAGCCACAGCTTATGGAAAAGGCACTATTCTCAAACCCTAGAATTTAGAAATGGTGTGTAGTAGGAAATCCGGCCCCAGAGACAAAAGCACTGCGTTGCTTTCTCACTCCATTTTTTAGCTGAGTATCTTAGTAACTGTTATGGTTTGAGTATAGTTGTCCCCAAAAATCCTCCTGCAGTCATTGGGTGGCTTTTAGAGTTTGTGATTGATTCATGATCCAATGCTGGGACTATGTGTGTGAGTGCTACCCACTCCCTGGGGTAGGTAATCTGCATTACAGATATAAGGAGGGAAGAGAGGCTTGCTAGCTGCCTCAGCTGCTGCTCCTCCCCTTTGCTCTTTGATTTTCCCTGCTTTCTACCTCCAGGAACTGCTGCCCTCTGTTCTGTGCCAGTTTGCCTTGGAGCCAGCTGAGCATGGACTGAAAGCTCCACTAACTGTGAGCCTAATCAATCTTTCCTTCCTTAATAGTGAATGTGGTTATTTCATCCCAGCAATGAGGAAACAGTAAGTCAGTAACTGATTTCATCTTACTGATCTTAGTTTTCCTCCTTTATAAAATTAGTATACTTCAACTTCTGTCTAGTAAGAGTATAATGAGAATTAAATAAATTAGAATATACACAGCACTTACAGTGTGTTTGTCATTCTGCAAGCAGTCTTCATTAGCTATGATCACCAGCAAGATGCACATCCTTTCCATTTTTATTAGAATTTATGTCTTAGATATTGGTTGTGGGATAAAAACACAGAAAGACTGTTTGGCTTTCTCTCTACATATGTAGAAATGTCATACCTAAACCCAGAACACCCCACTTCATGTGATTCAAATAATTATCAAATACGTATAATGATACTGGGTACCTATTCAAAATTCAGAACTTAGTAGATCACACATTTTGTTTCAATCAGGTAAAGCATCAACAGACTGTCAATTTACCAAAAGACAAAATTCAAGACAAGAAATGCTAGACTTAGAGTAAGAATCATGGACATGGATTGATCTTGTTTTCTTCCTATCGAGTAATCTCTGGGACTTTCATGAAGCAATATTTAGAACTTAATTTTTAAAGTTTGTTTCATTAGTATTCTGCAATACTGAATAGTGAAGCTACTTTGGGGAATTGTTAAAGGCATATCTCATACCTTGGTCACTTAGTACCTTTTCCTGTCTCTCTATTACGGTCCTTCTTCCCCCAAACTCTTTCCTCAACTCAAAGCAAACATATCGTCCTATCCATGGTGACTGTCTTGCCAGCCAAAAAAAAAATGATAAGATCAAAAGAAGAAATATATAATTATATTTTGTAAATTATAAAGCTCTATAAAGGTTATCACTACTTATTTAATATTATCCATGAAGTTCTTAGTGTAATAAATCTTGAATTATTTTATTTTATTTTTTTTCTCAAGTCAATCTTAAAATTTCAGTCTTAATTCTTTACCTCTAATGAAAATTACCACAAATAACAGTGAAAGAGAAAAATTCATGTATTCAAAAGGATGCAGGCAAACTTCTTTTTTTCTGGCAAAGTTTTTTTTTAACTAAAAGAAGAAATCGATTGTGGGAATGTGTCAGAAAGCTTCATGAAGCCTAAGAAAACTTTTAAGGGCATTTGTTCCATTGTCAGGCCCTGATCTACAATAAAGAGATCAAAGAGACAGACTATATTTCTCTGAGTTTGTTCTATGCTATAAGAAGAACAACTGGGTTCTAGATGGTTTCTGTTTGCTTGGAGATCTGCAAATAATAAACAATTTACATATTAGGCAGAGGGCAAAGAAAATGTCGTGATGACAGTGCACATTTGGGAAAGCTTTGTTCATCTCTTCTTTGAAATATGTGATTTAATTGAGATGCTGGTTATTTTCAAACAATGGATTTTACCTTACATTTCATCATGAAGGCTCAATTTTTTGCCACAAAAGGCAAAAAATAACAAACATTTAATGTGCATCACACAGTCATGCTCCTGATGCAGACAGTGGACACTGTGCAGGTGTGCATCTGAACGCCGCTCACACATAGCTGGCCTGTGGCACTTACAATAGACTCCATAGTGATTTTTTTTTTTTTTTGGTGGCAGTCTCAGCCCACCCTGGGGGTGAGGCTGGCACAGCATGTAGTACCAGGTATGGAACTGCAGTCCCTGGTTTGCCTAAGGTTGCCTAAGCAGATGCTTTAGTCTGCTGAGCTATCTTACCAGCCCAGTTTAGCAATTTACAGCTCAGTAATTCTCAGACCACATTATTCCCATATAAAATATTGTCATGTACAATGCTCCTTTTAAGTTGTATGCTGCATTCAGGTACTGCAGAAAGAGGCAAAATAACATTAACAGATGCATGATTTGAATGTGTACCCTTCAAAATTTTTTATGGAAACTTAATCCTCATCGGGATGAAATTAAGAAACAAACACTTTTCAGGAAGTCACTAAGTCCTCAGCGCTGTTCTTTCATGATCTTGTTTATTAGTACAAGCTTGCAGTGGCTATGGCTCACATTGCTCATTGGGATTCGACATGCACACGTGACTCATCTGAATTCCCTTTTCATTCGTTTACTCTCTCCTTCTTCCTGCCTCCATTTATTTCTGTTTTGGCTTGTATAGGATGTTCCCAAAACCATCTTTTAATTAGGAAGGCTTTGTGGAGGTGGGTGGATCTGGAGTATGTGATGCTGGGATTGATTCACTATGTACTATGCTCAGAATAAGAGTTCTGCTGCTGCCTGCTCTAAGGCTGGGTAGGCTGAATAAGATGTGAGAGACTGAAAGAAGGATGTGATGGGGCCTTCTGCCTTTTGCCTGCCATTCACTGCTTCTCCTCTGCAATGCCCCTATGCCACACCACCTTGCCTTGGATACAACCAACTATGGACTGAAACCTCTGCAAACTGTGAGCCAAAATACAGCTTTTTTTCTTTTTCTTTGGGTAGTAAGTATTTTATCTCAGCAACTAGACAAGTAACTAAAATAACTTCCCTTTTGAAAAGCTCTATCTGCTTCCCATTATTTTTTATTTTGTTGCTTATTTGTATTTTTGAGATTCTTTCTTTTTGTGTTTTTATGTATTTTGCACAGGGTCTCACTACACAGCTCAGAGTCATAGTGATCCTCCTGTTTTCAGCCTCCCAGCCCTGGGATTACAGGCATGCACCACCATGCTTGGTCTCAGCCGGCTCAGTGCACCCAGGTGCAGGGCCTGCACAGCATGTGCTGCCGGGGATCAAACCCCAGTCCCTGCACTTATCTAGCAGGTGCTTAATCCACAGAGCTATCTTACTGGCTATTTTGAGTTTCTTATATAAGAAAATTCTTGTGATATTTAAATTCATGTTTCTGATTTATTTCACCTAACGTTATGGACTCAAGTGCATCCATTTTCCTACAAGTGATTTTTTTATGGTGGAATAGTACTCTGTTGTGTAAAAATGGATGCCACACTTCATCCATTCCTTCACCTCTTATGAAAGGTTTGGCAGGAAACCACTTCCAGCCCTTTTCACTACTCCCATCCATGTGTGGGCAGAGACCCCTTGCTGAACCCTTGTGCCAGAACCTGGCTCATGGGTTTTCCAACCACCAAAATCAAAGAAGTTAATCGTTATTGTTGACGCAGTACTCAGTCCTCGGCATTTCGTTGTAATGGGACTAACATACTAATGCAACACTTTTGGTCATTACCTGAAAATAGGTACACTTTATGCAGATTTTTATTTTTCTTGGATATTGACAAAATAGTTTGTAATAAAACATTATCTGTTACCATATAATACAAAGAAATCTTTTTAAAATTAAGTAATCATAGGGCCAGCGAAATAGTTCAGTGGACTAAAGCGCCTGCTCATACAGGTGCAGGGACTGAGGTTTCCCCACCACCACCAGGTGAGCTGAGTGGACTACTGAGACTGGGCACGGTGGCGGGTGCCTGTAATCCCAGTGCTTCAGAGGTGGAAAGCAGGAGGATCACTACGATTCTGACCTGTGTAGTGAGACTCTGGAGACCCTATACTAAAATACTAAATAAAATTAAGTAATTATACAGGTTCAAGTTAATAATAAACAATGTTCTCTTGTATTTCCTCTTCTCATTCCTTTGCATTCCCAGGTGTTGTTTGTCACACACAGAAGTCAGTACCCCTAGATAATGCAGTTTTAATTGAGTGCTCATTTAATTTTCCTATTTGTATAGTTTCTTAATGATATGCTTGTATTGTGTTGGCAAGATTCTTCTTATTCAGTTGTAGATATCATCTGTTTACTTTTTATGTTGTAAGTTTCATTCTGTGTTCTATGATTTAAGCTCACATTTTACAATTATTTACATTTTTCTTTAAAGGTATATATGACTGGATATTTATTACAATTTTTATTGATTTTTTTTCTTCTTATGTACTGGCTCTGTCTTAAACTCTTCGTTTGTCTTGTTTTGATCTTTTATCACCACATCTTTTCTCAAGTACCTGACAATCCACCATCATATTAAGAATGAAATGCTGAAATCTCATTGGAAACCTCTGAGTACATGCGTGGTATTTCATAGAAGCAGGGGGCATGCTCATTTTAATAATATCTCTTTAAAGTACTGAAAGAGCTCTGATTTTTTTAAATCTATGGAATCTTTTCCCTATGGGCGATGAAGTCCCCTGAGAGAATGCATTGAATTCAAATATTAATTATGCTCATGACCAACATAATTTTATGAACTTCTTAAAGGAAATCAAAAATTGTGAGACTCTTTCAGCCAAACACACCAGTACCAATAAGTCATTGCTTTTTGTAGGCTCATTTCCAAAGCATCCTGTCTTTTCTGTATATATGATAGAATTTTCTATATAATCTAGACAACAATATTTGTTAGCAAGTCCTTTTCTGTTGGCTCAGAGTGTGTCTTCTGTTCAGCTAATTTCAACTTTTATTTAAAGATTGCTATTGTCCCTTAGTGCATTCTTTCACTTGTGCTATGAATGTTGTTTCCCTTTCCATCTGGTGATACTAGTCATTCATTGTTGAACCAGAAAATAAGACTGATAAGGCTTGTTAGTAAGATTCTTTTATTCTTTTCTTTCTTTCTTCCTGCCTCAGCCTCCAAATACTGAGATTACCCATCTTCCATCACTACACCCATCACTTATTTTCTGACATTTTTACTTGCTTTTATTAGTTTAATTAATATTTCTTTGCAGCACATAATGATATCAATCATTGTATGGAATTGGTTCATGAACTTAACACATTTTAATTTTTTACTCCTCCATCCACCCTTCCTTTAGTTTTCTAGCATCAATTTACTTATTTATCTTACAAGAATGTATATATAACTTATTGTATATGTAGATTAAAATTCATACCAATAGGCAAAAAAATGCAAAACACGTAAGACTATTAAGGTTTTATTTTAATTAAATCTTTTTTGTAATAACACAGATGAAGCCAAGATATGTTATATTCAATAAAATAAGCCAAGGATCAGAAGGGTAATACCACAGGATATTGCATACAGAATCTAAAGACATCAACTCCAAGGGGTGGAATAAGGGTTACCAGAGGCTGGAGGGAGTGGAGCTCAGCAGAAAAATGACAGGTAGGTCAGCATGTGTGGATGTTGCACTTGAACATGAAAAATAAACTTTGGTGTTCTGTTGTCCACCAATATTACTATAGTCTGTGGTAGGGCATTAACCAATTTCAAAACAGTTAGATGATATTTCTTTACCACAAAAAAATGAAATATTTGAAGTGACAGATATGTTAATTACCCTGCTTTGGTCATTATGTAATATATACGGGTTTTGAAACATCACATTTACTGAATAGATTTGTCCTGATATTATGTGTTTTATTAAAATTTTAGTAACAGAAACACAGACTCAAAGCCACAACTGAAAGGAGGAGAAGTTGCATTTTGCTCCCACTCTTGGGGCGTTCAGTCCCTGCTGGATTAACTCCAAGACAGAAGTACCATGTAGTGAAGAAAAGATGCTTTTACATGTCACTTGAGAGGCAAAGCAGGGAAACAGTGAGGAGGGCACAAGGAGCCGTCAGCAGCACACAGGTCATGGCTCCATGACAGATTCAGAAATGTGCCCCCACAGTGTCTGGCAGGATCCTAAAGCCAATCAAACTGACACTCCAACCGAAGTGCCACGTCCTACCTCTTGCCAAATCCATGTCCAAGCATATCACTTTAAGCCATACTTAATTTCAAAACAAAGACAATAACAAGTTCATAATTCTAACTAACACAATCCAACTATTCTCTGTATAGATGGAAACTCAACAGTCCTTTCCCTAAGGTCTCAATAGTTTTCAAAAGTTCAAATCAATGTGTCTTCTGAGACTAAAGGCAAATTCTTTGCTGTGAACCTTTATTAAAATTAAAAGCAAATTATATAAACTGAAGATATAAAGGCATAGGGTATACATTTCCATTCCAAAGGGGAAGAATTGGTAGATGAAAAAAAGTTGACCAAATTGAGGGCAAATCACAGTGAGGCAAATGTTAAGCCCTGCAGTTCTTTGCATTCAGGTGAGTTCCAAAGTGGTTGATGGCCACAGCCTATGACCATTCTAGTCACGGTCTCTCTTGCTAGCTCAACTGTTTAGGTTTCCCTGGCAGGTAATCTATGTTCTTAGAATCAACCATCTCATGTTTGTTAAAGTTATATCTTTGGCTTCAATGCTGTAGTTTCACACATTGATCTGTTACATACTTCTTGTTTTTAGGCTATATTTTGAGCTCTTATTGAAATCCTCCCTGATCACATAGCTCCTGTTTTTTTTTTTTTTTTTTTTTTTTTTTTCTTGATGGTGAAATCAGCATTAGATAGTGCTAAGTATTTTTGCCAGATTCGGCAGTAGTCTGCCTCCCTTGGAACATGGCTACAATGGGCTAGGAGTTTCTTGGTGGCTGCACATGGTGCAATTAATCCAGCAGAGCAATTTTCTGGTAGCCCTTCCCAGGCAGGTGGCTTATGAGCTCTCTTTTGAAATGAATGATTGGCAGTTTTGCATCCTCAAGTTTGCAATGATCCTGCTGGTTTCTGAGGTGTCTGCAAGTCATCTTTCTTCTTTGCCTGTGCAAAGTATCTGGTTTAAATTTTAGTGGAGTTTTTCTCTTCAGCAACAACAGTGTATTTTTCCTAAATAATTCACATATTCTTTCTGGTACAAAATTGAAGTTTTCAGTATTTTTTCTCTCCCTTTTTACTCCAATTCTCACTATAAATCTGAACAAAACCAGCCAGTAGTTCACATGACAAATCTTTAATGTTGAACTGCTTTAAAAATCATAGGCCTGATCAATTATTATAAATTTCTGTCTCTTGAAATTTTTAGGACATGGCCCAATTGTATACCAATTTTCTTCTAGAATCTAACACAAATGTCTTGTAGTCAAAATGTCAAGGGAGTTCTTCTTCCCGGTTGAAACCTTCTGAGGCTGTTCTTTATCACCCACATTCCTACCTGCATTCTGTTTTTCTGAGATTGGATCAGAATTACTCATCAGGCTGTTTACAGGATTCTAAGTTTTCTTTAGCTGGCATCACTCAAGTTTTCCAAACTCAATACAATTTCTCATCCTCGATATATGAGAACCAACATCTACAACTTAAAGAAGGAAGAATTTGATGTTCCCAGCATACTCTGTCCATTGCTGGTTGGCTTCAAAGCATAATCATATGGTAGAGGGCCTGGCCAAATAAAGATATTTAGTTCATGTTATCTGAGAAATGGAGCAGTAGAAGAGTGTCAAAGAAAGGGCCAGGGGTGCCACGTAGAAAGCAAAAAATAAATTAATACCACCTTGTCCCACCAGGAGTGTACTTCCCTGATCTGAAGCAGATTCCAAGCCAAACCCAGATAACTGCATAGTGCAGCTGTGCACCTATGCATTTTAACTAAAGACAAAATCAAACTTAAGAAACACTGCTTAATCTACTAGATTCAAGTAAAAGAATGTGTATTGCAGAAAAGATTTTCCTAGTTTTAATCTAGGTAAATGGGTAGAATTTTGAAAGGTGAGAATCAGTAAAGGAAGACCAGGTTAAAAAGCAAGCTGGAGATGAGCAGTCTGAGAAGCCTCCTGGGGCCAGTGTCCAAGATGCCCAGAAATCCTGTTGGAGTCTGCCTTTCCTTCTTGCTGCTCCAGGTGTGAATGTCCATGAGGAAGAGTCAAAGAGCCCTCATGTTACAACAATGCTGATACGTGTGGATAGACAGCCCACTTGAGCTGCTTAAGACATCTGTGAGACTCCAGGAGTTGAAATTTAGACATAGACCAAGGTACTCCAAATAGATCCATCACTACTTGAGCTTGGGAGAAGTTTCGATCCATCCAGTAAAGACTCTAATTAAGAATTATTCCCTTCACCATCTTTCTTCAGATAAGGCAACAAAATTATTTTTGATTATTTTAGTTAGATTTCTGATGTGTAATTTACAGATTTTTAAAAATATATTGGAGTCATCTGGAGTGATTGCTGGAACAAATAAATCTAAAACCAACTCCAACCACCCACAGACAAAATCTCTGGGATGGGATCTGCATTTTAAAGAAACACTGTAGATCACTGATATACAACTAAAGTGATAAAGTCTTTTTTTTTTTTTTTGATCACTAACTCTACTTTGAATAATTTCTAGAAGAGAAAACTACTTTTATTTATTAATAAAGATATTTAATTCCTTCTATTTACTGTTTGGTAGTTTTTCACCTACATTTAACCTACATATTTCAGACCTTCACTACCTGCTATAAAATTTAATCTCTTGTACAGGGCTTTTTTATAATCATTTCTAGCTACAGATCTATTACCTGTCTCTTTATCTGTCTATATATCTCTTTAGTTTATTCATTAATTTAACAGACACTTTTTCATCAGAAATATTTATTAAGCACTTTAGTAGACAATGATCACAAAAGAAGATGTTTATAATAAAGAATAATTTTGAGAACTGGTGATATAGCTCAGTGGCACAGAGCCTGCCTGGCAA
>NW_004524622.1:4485493-4493441 GCF_000260255.1 Octodon degus
AGAGAGAGAGAGAGAGAGAGAGAGAGATTCTATATGTGTTATTGCAAGCTTTGTGAACTCAGCCATAAAAATTTAATTTCTACATTTTATAGCCTCACCATCAATGAGGAATAATGACTTCTACTTTTCAGGGTAACTTACATTAAGCCATATAATTGAAGCAAACACAGCCATGTAATGCTTGGTGCATAAATGCATGAAGACTTGTTCACTGCTGTGCTATTTTTGTTATGATCAGTGTGAAACAAGATAAGATGCTTATGGGGACAAGGGACTGTGGTGTGGATAGAGGCAGATCTTCAGGATTAATCCATGGCCCATTACCCACTAAAGGTGGAGCCATTTTTCCCCTATCCCTTGTTTCTAATAAGATACAGAGTTGCCCTCACTTTACTTTCTATATTTTATTGCAGGGACCAAACGGGCAATAACAACAGGGCCAACCATGCCTTGATGTTTCTCAGGACAAATATAGCCACAAATCCATAAGTTACACTAGGATAAGATCCCCTAAACATGAGCAAGAAGACTCAAAACATCCTATCCTTATAGCCCAAAGGACAATTACCAGCTCCTTCCTCACATCAGGGGTGCCATCAAAGCTAGTCTCATTCTTCTGAGGACAGGGCAGTCTGACTCCCTCCATCAGACCTGTGTCCCCTGCAGCCCTTTTTGAAAAGAAGCCCTCCTCAACTAAGACATTGTGCCCAGGACTTTGTTTCACTGCCTTAATTTCCATTATCAATGAAGCAAGTTTCCTTGAGTAATGTGTATCAATTTTATTCTCACATGGTACAATTTTACTCCACAGAACTATACTTGAGGCTAGGATTTGAGATGGGTGAGTCTTAAAAGATTTAGCCCCAACCATGATTTCTTCCAACGATAGAGTGTAGACCTGGGGAGTAGCTTCAAGGAGAAGCAGAATATCATATATTTATATCAGTGAGAAAGTCAATATCTAGGAATCAGTTTAATATCATAAAATATAAAATAAGAAGATAAAGATAATGCAAAAGTTTAATAGCACTGGAAGTTAGGGAAAACCTTGGATGAGAACATTCAGACATTTAAAGGCTGGGTCTGCCAGGTAGCTCAGTGGACTAAAGGGCCTGCTTAGGCACAGCGCAGTGGCCAGGGTTCAATTCCCAGTGTGCCATGCCCACACCACCCCAGGGGTGTGCTGAGAGGGAGATCAAGCCTGCGTGTGGTGGTGTGTGCTTGTAATCCCAGCACTTGGGAGACTGAAAACAAGAGAATCACTATGAGTCCAATCAATGTAGTAAGACCCTGTAGACCCTGAACTAAATACAAGGGAAAAAAAGGAAAAAGAAAAATGAAATTCAAAGGCTGAAGAGACTCTCCTGGTCTAAATACAAGGCTTTCCACAAGTTTTAGACAGTGCCATTGATGTAGGTAGAGAAGGAGACAATGAAAATGACTTTATTTCATGTAATTCTAAGTCTAATAAAGGAGAAAGACATGAAGCTGAATAGCTGGTACATTACACTGAAACACAAAGAATTTTGAAACCAAACAATTGAATTTAGATTTTACATCCAGAACACCTATTATAGATATGATAGTAAATGTAGGCCCACGGCTGATATTGTCAAGGCTCATATATAGCTCAAAAAGAGTCCTGCACACCATTTGTCTGAATTTGTCACAAGTCAAGCTAGTCAAATTTTATACCAAATACATTTTAGGTTGTAGCAAAACAATACAGATCTTTACAATTACATTTACTGCTGGCCTGAACTCTTAGGCCAGCAGTAAGTTCACTGTGGGAAGCTGGCGGTTATGACCGTAAAGGATCCTGTTCCTAACTCTACAACCTTGAGTCATCTTGCATCGAACTCCATGAAACTTTTCCTTGACTACCTCAGGCGCGAGATTGCACAGAAAACATCTGCCTGGATATGACTGACAGCGCTGTTCAATTTCCATCCACTACTACGCACAAAAGTTGCTCTTCTCTGTCCTTTGTGATTTAACACGTGGCTAAGCCATTGTGTCCAGATGTTCAGAGGGAATTCTGGATGTCAGAGTACACAGGACACCCCCTCCTGTGGTGGCAGGAGGAGAACATGACTTGCAAAAGCACAGGATCTTAGGGGAGAGAAACCTTTGTGCCCAAGGTAAGTGTCAGCCTAAAGTTCTTGAGATGCTCAAGAGGAAGCAAACGTAATCTGAAAGAAAGTCTCCTTTCTGAGAAAAGGAACAGCATCAACAAAGCCACAGAAAAGAAAAATAATACAATTTGTTTTGACATATTTAGTCAGAAAGCTCTCACAATACAGCTGTCCTCCTCACACCAGACTCGGTGCGCAGCCTGCATGCTGCGGTCTTGGCAGGCAGTGGCATTTGAGAATGCAGGACTTACACAACTCTATGGCCCTGCCCAAGGCGGCACCTTTTCACTCCCAGCTTGTTGCCTTCTGCTATCCCCCATCTGGACCAAGAAGATGGTTGTGAAGCTCCATACTGCCCTCCTCCCAGACCGCAGTCCTTAGGAGAAGGTCTGTGCTGTGGCTCCCTTGTGCGGGGCCTGATACTGCTTAGCTCTGGTCATTATCCAGAGTTGTTCTGTTGGTAAAAGTACCTCTGTAGGGATTTGTCTCTTAATAGGGCTGCGAAATGCCCTCTTTAACTCTGTTTCAACCTTGTTTTTATTTTGTTCATAGGTGAGAAATCACTTTTATGATTCAGTGTTATTTAGAAAAGACTCTCCTAAATGTTGGGAAACGCCAGGTTTAAGAGAAAGCAAAGTCTACAGAAACATCAAAGATTAAAGTCAATACTTGTAGCAATGTCCTCCTTGTGCCTCTATAAAAGGATTTTCAAAACTCATGCAAATGCCATTGTATAGCTATTTCAAAGAAAATTCAATAACCAAAGGCAGATTTTCTGTGTTAATGTAAAAGTCTGATTTTCGGAAGGAACTGCACAAATTAAGTGATCATAATCTTCATAAAAAAACAAAAAAGTAAGGGAATTGTTCCAATATAGAAAAGATTAAAATTTTAATTTTAAGATAATCTTGCATTGTCCATGGGTAAGCTCTTGCCTTTTTCTCTGAATATCAACTGTAATGAAAAGGATTCAATTTCAAAACATAATTTCTCCTTTGCCAGAATAATTTTATGCTTATTAGAAGTTCTTGATAATAAGTAAGCACCAAAAATTTCTTATTCTCATTTAAGCTTTATCTTTCTGACTTCCTGTCTGCTCTGACTCCTACATTTTGTCCAGAAATCAGCTGTTATGACTCATAACCCAAGTCTACCTCACCTTATACAACAAAGTATCTAAGGAAAACATGAGCTCATAGCTTGAGTAGGAAGGGCGACAGGGAGCTACTGTTAGGCTTATTTAGAAAATGGACAGATAGTGACTTTCATCTTTGCATACTCTAATTCTCAGTATTACAACTAGTCTAAACCAAAAATTTAAGCACATGATATATATATATATATAATATATATATATATATATTCATGTGTGAGATCTAGTTTCTAAGTGTATGGCACACAGGTGTAAGATTTGGAGTCCAAATGTAGAATGAAAAACAGAGAAGAACCAAGAACCAGATTATAAAAGAAATAGGCCAGGCACATGGGAATGGGAGAAGGAAGGGTTGAGGTTAGGAGCAGAAGTAATTTGGGATGTTCTGTGCTTACAACTCCAAATACATTTCAGAGATATGTACAGCTAAGCCAAGGGTGTTAAAACGTAGGAAGCTTGATTATCTTTAAAGTATGTAAACAAATCACCCTTTCTATGTGGCACAGGTATATAAATAAGTAAAGCATATCTTACATGAGAATATTCTGACTTCGTCAGGTAATTGGAAAACCCAGCAAAATGAAGAGTGTTTACTTTCCCCGGGGAGATCAGATGCTACCTACATGGAGTCAACTGTATGCATCTGCAAGTAAATTCAGTGCTACTACTTGATGATTCTCAAGGAGATGGAATCTTAAAAGGCCAGGAGAAATATCCCACTGAAAATTGGAAGAAAGTAAGAGAGCAAAATTCCTTCATGAAGAATTCAAAACTAATTCTGCATTTGGTTGCGGATGACCAGTTTGTGAACTCTACTACTTTGCAATAGAAGCACAGCTGGAAAGCCAATAAGTGGACCCTGACCTTCAGGAAATCTTCATGGGCAGAGGCATAATCAGGATGCAATGGTCTTGGACATTATCAAACACTGTTATTTGTGTGGGAGCATTTATTTCCCCTCCACTGATTTTCACAATGACAGAATTTTCTTAAGCAGCCCCTTGATCTTGGTCTGTAGCATGGTGCACTCTGCTGCAAGGTGTCATGAAAGGGCAGGGGTCTGGTGAGTGTGGAGGTGGGGTCCTGGTCAGGGCTCCACCTTCTCATTGTTCTGCATGTTGAACCACTCTAAGGGGGCAGGTAGTTCCTGTTGTTTCTCCAGTGACATCATAACTTGAAATCTGCTTCCCTGAGTGAGTGAACAGCTTGTTCAGTCTTGATATTGTATTTGAAAAGGTAGATTCGTCCAGTATATTCAGATCAACATTGTTCAACTGTAATATTTTACAAGTTCTGTTGTGGCTTCAATTTATAGGGGAAACAATCTAATTATTTAATCCTAATATTTTATAGGATTATTTCATAAAAGTCACCCAAAGAGTCAAGTGTAAAATGAGTAGAGGAGATCTGTCCATGCTAAAGAGAGCCAAAGAATCCAGCTGAGGGATTATTATGTCCTCCATAATTCCAGGTGGAGGCTTAGAGCCCATGGGAATACCCTCACATTTGCAAGTGGAGGCCAGGAAGCCCACAACAATGTCTCATCCAAGTCTATTTCAAGGATCTGGGCTGGAAAAGCTCAAAAGTCAGTGGTGGAAGTTAGAATGTCTGTGCCAGTGGGATGAAGGATCTTTTCTAGCAGGCTGAGGGATCTGAACTGGAGATAGGCAGCAACCCTCAAAGTAGGAACCAGAGCTCCCCAGAGAGTACCACAACCACCATCAGCAACAGTGAGGTCCCAAGCTCTTCTGAGAATGACAACAGCCAAGTTCATGTCCGGAAAACCAGTGCAATACTCCTCCAGGAAACTGAACAGCACGTCTTCCCCTCCAGTTTTCTTTTCATAGTGTTGGCAACAATCCTCAGCTGGGCCTTCCACACCCAGCACTGTGCTGATTCAGTTCAGCTGTATATTACAAGTTGAATATTAGTTAATCCACCACAGTCTACTCCTGGTCAACTTGATAATGAGACTCATGTCCTTCAACCAGTTTCCAGAGACAGATTTGTAAAAAGTGACCCTGGTCTATTCAGATTTACATTAATATAAGAATTACATATATAAATGTCCTATTGCACTTATTTCTATGCCAAAAGCAAAATATGCAAATGGTGCTCAAACTTCAAGGTTAAAACCACAGTAGTTTGACTAATTAACCTGATTACAGACCTATCTAGGAATTGCATTAAAATTATATTAAAAGAGGTATTATAATAACAATCCTTGCTTCCCTTTAACTTTCAATCACAAGGCAAGGGAATAATAAGAATCCAGAATCTCCTGCATTTCAAATACACTCATCCCTTCAGGGGAAAGCTGCAGCTTGTTTCTCTATTGTCCTGTTCCTTCTCAGAAACCACATTCTCTTCTGTTTCATCCTTGCAATCCATAGCTCCACTGGGACCTTCCCTCTGGCCAAATGTTTCAAATCACTCTGCTGGCCCTTTACTCTTAATTTCCAGCGTATATCCAGCAAAAAAAAAAAAAAATGATCAACAGTAACCATGCCACCTTCCCAATAGTGGACTGCATTGAAATTTGTCTTCCCCCCAATACAATAGCTCTAAATACAAGCAAAATGTAGACCAACTTCCTGCCAAACATGACACAGCCCACCTGGGATCTAGCAGCCAGTGCAATCCTTCTCCCTAGAAGCCTCTGGAGGTTTATCTTAATGGGCAGTACTCTGCCCATTTCCATCAGTACTCTGCTTTTCTGGGCTCTGACCAGAATCTTGCATATATGAGGGAAGTACATGGGGGTTCCTGCTTCTCTTAAAAACTGTCTGAATTAATTCCCAAAGCTCTTAAGACAGGCAATGTCCCTACTCCTGTTACCAATTTATATTCCTTCATTGTATTTATCACAATGAATCGTGAAGGGAAGATTTATTTTGTAGTTTTAGTCAGAGTCACATTAAATCTCTAAATTGGAGAAACTTGGATTGAACTCAACCTTGAAGAGTACTTGGCATAGGAGTAAGCCACAATGCCTTGCAGCAAACGTCTTTTAAGAGATTTCAGTGAATGTGTGATAATTTTATTTTATCTTCAAATTGTGTTCTGTTTCAACTTCTATTAATGTATTATACTTTTTGTTTAAAATATTGCTTTTATATAATATTTTATAGCTATGAAATTCCAGAAACCAACTTGACTTGTTTACTTAAGCTTATCAAGAAGGTATTGCTAACACTGGGCAAAAAATAACAGGTCTTCTGGTTCATCTTACATGTGAAGAATGTAGAAATTGTTATTTCAGTCTGTCTTTGAACAACATAAAGGAAAGATAATTTTATTTTTTTGATAATTTTTTTAAAACTACAGGTTTTTTTTTCGAATCATTGGAGAACCGAAGTCACAGGGCCCTAAAACTGGAAAGCAAGAACATTAAGTGTCTCTCAGTCTACAAAGATCAGAAGCAGAGAAGAGAAGCCTGCCTCTGCAGACAGTGCCAGTTGAAACACCTGCAGTATGACTGATGAACTGCTGGGATCTTGGGGTGTGTACCCATCAATTAAACATTCCAGGTGACCTCACAGTTTTACCAGTCATCCTTGATAAGTTCTGAGGGTTGATAGAGAAAATATGTATATGTCACCAGCAAATGGAAAAGAAGCTACTTGAAATGCACTTAGAGCATTATGTTCCTTTCAACAGAAGTGTATGTTCAATGGAAACCCATGTGTCAGGGCCTTAACTGAAGAGTATTTCTCCTTCTATTGGAGAAAAGATCATTTGATAGAAAATGGACAGTATTATCAATAAATTATACTGGAACTACTGAATATCTAATCCAACTAAATGTAGGTGGTTTTCATGAACATTAACTCAAAATAGATTATACCATAAATAGCACAACTATAAAACATTTAGAAGATTTAAAAGAATGCCTTAGGATTAGTGCTAGATTTTTAACTACTTCAAAACATCATGAAATAAAAACCATCATGATGAGTTGGGCTTCATTAAAATGAAAAGTTTCTCCTCTGTAAAAGTATACAATTAAGAAATTAAGAAGACACATTTGGAAATATTTGCAAAACACTTGTCTGATAAATGACTTGTTTAAAATATACAAATAGGGGCCCTGCCCCTTAGCTTAGTTCTTTAAGTGGCTGCTTCAACAAAGCAGTCAGGCTCAGGTTGCTGTGGTTCGATCCCCACAACTGAAGCCAGCCAAACCTGCCTTGAAGGCATTCGGAGCAAAAAATAAAATAAAATAAAATATACAAATAACTTTCAATATGCAAAAACAAGAAAACAAAAAATGCTAATTTTAAAAAGTGGGCAAAAGTATTGAATTAGAAACCTATAATCAAACAAAAGATACACAAGTTGGAAAAAAATACTCAAAAGTATTCAACCCCACGCAACATGAGAGAACTGCGAATTCTCCAATTTCTGCTTTGATTTAACCACCTAGAATTGCTTTACTATGAGAACGAAGAAGTTATCCAAATTATTTTATTTCCCATTCTTTTAGTTAATATTTTCATACCATAACTTTTTTTCAGTAATTAGGTTAGTTGTTTTTTCTTGACTTGAGAATTTTAGGGGGGCCAGGGAGATGGCTCAGTGGAATAAGCACTTGCCTGGCAAGTGCAAAGGCCTGAATTCAATCCCCATTCCACACACACACACACACACACAAACAAAA
>NW_004524622.1:4493541-4500531 GCF_000260255.1 Octodon degus
AAACTTTGTGGCATTCTTTTTTTATAAAATGTGTTTTAGTACAGGGACTGCAGGGTCTCACTACAAAGATCATAGTGATCCTCCTGTTTTCAGCCTCCCAAGTGCTGGGATTACAGGTGCGCATCACCACGTCCAGTCTCATTAGTAAGCTCAGCACAGCCGGGGGTGGGGCCAGCACAGCTCACCAAGGATCGAATCCCAGTCCCTGCAGTTGTCTAAGCAGGTGCTTTAGTCTGCTGAGCTATTTGGCTGGCCCTGTGGTATTCTTGAAAGGCCAGAAGCTAAACCATGTGAAAGCTTAATAATCTAGTTATCTTATTCTATGTGTCCAGCCTACATGAGGGAGCGAGTCAGTGTCACACCTGAAATTCAATCAAGAGCTTCCATGTGACTGTCTTCTGCAGATCCAATAAAGGAAATAACTAAATGCAGCATCCTAAAAGAAAAGTTGGCAACTGAAAGTATGAGATTGTTGAAAAATATTTACCAATCCTAGCCATAAAATAAAATCTGAATGGGCAATTTTATGAGAATATAAAATTGAGATAAATAAAATCTGAATTTCAAATTCTTAGAATAATTAATTCAGGCATTTCTATTGTTTGTGATTTCTCATTGGGAAAATCAGGTGTATTTATAGATATGTGTCATTTAATGAGTCTGTTATAGATATGCACATTTTTCAGGCTGTGGGAAATACTGCATAATGGAATATCTCCCTTTTATTGTTGGTCTTTTCAAAAAAATCTAATCTTAAACATTTAGGGATACTGATATTTTGTCTGCAGGCATAAGAAAACTACAAAATGTACAAATCAAAACATCATCTTTAAAATGAGTTTTAAAATGAAAATATCTCTTGTAATGACAAGTCTTGGAATCTTTTGTCTACCTGAGCAGAAGCTCCTCTTGGACGCTGCATGCCTGTGTGCATGTGCACACAGCCCCACCCAGATCTGCATTGCGTGGCTCAGGTCTAGGGCAGGGACCCTCACAGTCCTCGTCAACATGCGTTACATGTTGGGTTACATGCAGTGGCCTCAGTGGCATGACCAAATGTTTTCAGGAAGGCAGATATATCACTTTGTTTCATTTTGGTATTAAACAGGCAAAAGGAAAAATAAACACAAGGTTAATAACTGACACGTAAATAATTAAGAATGTTTTGAGAGACACTTTGATAGTATTTTGTTTTAAAATACACCTAAACACACAGTCAAATGGACAAAAAATATGTCTATTGACTACGAACAGTGTGTATATTATGTTATAGAATATTGAAAATTACATTTTAATTTTATAGCTAAATTGCCAGCTGAAGTATAATGTTCAAATTCATTTTTAATTGGTTCTTATTCTATACAGTATAGACCTTGAAAGCCGCCATAAAATAAGGCAAAGTTTTACCATCCTTATATTCTAGAAGCGAAGAATTCAAGCAACAATGGAAAGATACTAAGTATTATCAAGTACTGAGAGCGTTTGATGAGCAGAGTAATCAAACGCTATTCAACCAAAGAGCACACTCAAGGCAAAGCCCCAGGACTGTTCCATCTCATAACTCTTCTGGATGAATTATATTTAAGAATCTATGTCAAGTACTTACTGAATAAAGCATTAGGAAAATAAATACAATAATTTGAAAAGTCTATGAATCATACTTTTCATTTTAAAAATTGTATTTTTTGCATAGTTCTCTCAGTCATTAACTAGTGCTGGAGTTACTCACAGAACTAACTCTGGTGAAAGTAGGTGTGCCACGGCGAGAAGTAAGAAGACGATTAGGCACATGGCTGCTCTCTTTGAGAAGTCTTTGGTTTTGCAAGAAATCAAATATTATCTTTGTTATGGTATCATTGCAATACTACAGCACTTATAAGCATGAACTAACCTGTGTATATAGTGCTATGCATTTAGAAGCACATAGTCCATAGAAGTGTCTGTCAATTGCCATGTGTTAAAGGACTGGTGACCATCCTGTGGTCTCTGAGAAGCGGGAGAATCTTCAGGAAGTGGAGCCCAGTGGGGCACCATTGCTTGCATCTAGATGTTCCCCAAAGCCTCAGGTGGTTGTAGGCAGGATTTTTCAGAGATGGCTGGATCTGTGGTGTGTAATGGCAAGATTATGGGTCCTCCTCTGTGATGCTCTCGGCCACACCACACTGCCCTGCAGATAGCTGACTATGGTCTGGAACCTCTACAAACTGAACTTCAATAAGCTTTTCCTCCTTGAGGTATTTAGTCTTAGCAACAAGCAAATTAACTAAGACATGTGGGGTACCCCTGAAGGAAGTGCTGGGATTCCAGCCCCCTTCCTTCTCTCTGTGCCCCAGATTACCAGGAAGTGAGAAGATTCCTCCCTCTGTACCACCACCACGTGGTAGGACACCACAGACACAAGGGCACAGGGCCAGAACTGACCTTCTAAGGCTGTGAGCCAAAATAAGCTGACCAATTTCAGTTAGTTGTCATAGCAACAGAAAGCTAACACAAGAGGTAAAGTTTGTGTGGTTAACTGAGGATTATTTTTGAAAGAACAAAGCACAGAATTATAGTTGGACTAGAAAAACTGATATGTAGAATGGCAGTAAAGAAATACGAAACATTTTGAGAAACGAATATAAACTGAAAAGAATTTATGAGTTTGTGGATTTTACTGTTTTCATAAAGAGATAAAGTAGGTAAAGGTAGTGTTGTCAACTTAATTGAAAAATAATATATCCCTAGTGTACAGTGAGAGAAAACAAACTGAATATGTAAGCCGTAAGGCAAGTTGAATAAGACTCCTTGGAGTCCTACAGAAAGTCAGGCTGACAATTTTCTATAATGTTTTTCCAAATATCAACAAAACAATAATAAAAACATCATGTCTAGTTTGATGTTACACTAAGTAGAGAATTGTTCCTCTCAATTTCTTGAATTTATGCATAAAAGTAGTTTTTAATCTTTATGTAGTAAACAATGAATTGTCTTTAGAATTTTTCTCATGTTGTTCTAAAAAGTTAATATTTTTTATTAATTAGATACATGTGCATGAATGAAGATAAGATTAATACCTTATGAAAAATCTCTTGCCAACGAGTAACTGGGAAAATAGAAGGCTTCATAATATTATGAAAATGACTCTCTCCAAGAATCCTATTAAAAACCTTATTATAGTTGATTCTGCCATTCTTTCTTCTCAATGTTTTATTCTATTTCTGCAATTTCACCTGGGGAGTCAGAGTAAGCTGTCTCCAGAACATTATCCTTAATCAATCTTTCATAAATACTTGTCCGGTATTGGGTCTCAACAATGAGAAGGTAACAAAGATATAAATTATATTCTCAAGAATACATATACAGTTATTTCAAAAATGTTTTAAAAAGTTAAATTATCAATATGCAGATACTAAGACAAAATAATGATCTCATATTCTCTTTGCTCTACAGATGCTGCCAAGGGTCATCCTAGTATGGAGCACATGCCTGAGATCCCAGAACCTGGGAGGGTGAGGCAGGAGTGTTGTTGCAACTCTGAGAGCAAAATGGGCTACAAAATGATCTCAACGCCAACCTATCTCAAAAAGAAGAAGAAGAAAATAATGTAAGGGTCTCCTGTGGTTGACTAATTAGCTGAAAAATTGCCTCATTAGCTGAGGAACAACTATCTTTGCTTACTCCGAAACAACAAAGGTATAAGTGACTCCTTCCCAACTGAGAAAAATGTGTAACAAAGCATTTTCTATGAGTATTAATTTACTTGCAAGTTCTTCAGTCACTTGGCTTACTTTAGCCTCTCAACTCTTATGGTGTGTGTCTGTAAGTTACCCAAAATGTCATACCTTCATGGCAGGGCTTTGGGAATATGACAGAGTCACGGGAACATGGTTCTCATCACTGGTTAGTCCGCAGGCTAGTATCAGCTAAACTCAATGTTGAGGGGAGGTGGGCCATGTGGGGCACAGCCTGAAGAGTGCTCCTTCCCCCTCTCTTGTGATCCCTGTCTGCTCCCTGCTCCATGAGATGAGCTGCTCACCTCTGCAGGTCCCTCTGCCATGACACCTTGCCACGAAGGCAGGTGAGACTATAGACTGACTCATCTATGAGTTGTAAGCCAACATAACCTTCTCTGCTTAGAATGTGGGTGTCGGACATCGTGTCTCAACAAAAGGAGAGTAACAAAGATAAATTACATGCTTAACAATACATGTATACATATTTCAAAAATGTTTAAAATGTTAAGTAATTAATATGTAAATATAGGAGAAAAATAATTATCTCATGTTCTCTTCACTCTATATATGCTGCCACCTATTCTAAAAACAATGTAAATCAAGCAAATGTTTTAGAAAATGTTTGGTTCTGATAGAAAGTTATTTAGTTGTAAAACTAGGGAGACTGATAAAATTATAGAAACTACAGTTTGGAAGTGATCTTAGAGGGCATCTAATTTAACTGGCTGCCTTAAAGATCAACGCCTTCTGAAAGCCTTAGGAGCAGGGGCTTGCAGTTTCAGCTCGAATACCTCCAAAGAAAGAAGCTCACTCTTTACACATCCAGATTTTCAGTTTCTGAAAAGAACAGTTAGAAGTCTCTGCATATCCTTGAGATCAAGTTCCATTTTACAAGTCAAAAACTCAAAACTCTGTATTCTTTAAAAATGTAACTCTGTCCTTCATGCCTTAAAACTGGAATGAAAATGTGCAACAGACACCCTCTCTGGAAAATAGCAATTTTCTGAAACAGGAGATATCTGGCAACTGACATTGACTCTTTCTGAGAGGGAAAATTTAATTTTTTAAATTATTATTAGTGCAGATAATCTGGTAGCCTGGGAGTGTTTGTACTATAGGACACATTTGAACTATGGGAGACTTATTTGTTGTACTAAATATGATTGATAGAGCAAGACAGTTAAGGGACATTGTGTTGATTTAAGAAAAAATTTTAATAGATGAGAATGTGTGCTGTTGAGGCTGTTGAGACTATGTGTTGTGTGTGTGAATATCTATATAAATGTTTGAAGAAGTTAAAAATAAATTGTTAGTTTTTATTCCTTTTTTGCATGCATTTAAATTTAACTCAAATTTTAGCAGGGGAAGGAACATACATGGCTATTATATTTTTATCCTTGATTCAACCATGTTTTGATTTTAATATAAATTGCACGGTGTGGTGGGTGACAACTGGTGGGCTAACCCCCAGCTGAACTGAATCAGGGTGCTGCTAGGTATAGGAGGCACACCTGAGGGCTGCTGCTGGTGGCCTAAGAGGTGGAACTGGCTAACAGGAGGAGAGGCTGTGAGGAGCTGTAGGTCCTCTGGGAGGAGCTTGCCATGCTGGCTTTCCTGATGAACTGGCTGCTCTCCTAGGAGGAAGGGCAGGGGAGGTCAGGAGCTTGTCACTGAGAGTGCTGTGGTTCATTTCAGGGGAGCTGTGGTCCTGATTTTGAGCATGGCTTCTTGCTCTGGAGGGGAAGATGGTGCACTGCTCCACCTCCTGCAGAAACTTGTTGTGCTGGCTTTCTGAACGGGAACTCAGCTCTTGTCACTGTCAGAGGCACTCCTCTTGCTGAGGGCAGCTCTGGTGCTCTTCAGGAGAGCTCTGGTCTTACTTTGAGCATTGCTTCCTGGCTCCAGTGCAGATCCCTTACCCTGTGGGCACAGCTCCTTCATCCCACTGGCACAGACTTTCTAGCTTTTACCACTGACCTTTGGGCCTTCCCGGTGCAGATTCTGGTCTGCATGAGACATTGTCGTGGGCTCTAGGCCTCAGGTGGTCTCGTGATGGGGCTTGCAATAGGCTCTAGGCCATCACCTGGACTCATGCAGGATGCTGCCATGGGATCCAGGCCCTGACCTGGATCCCCTGGTCCTCAGTGTGTGGGCAGGTCTCCTGCACTCTCCTGTATATGAGTCTTTGGGAGATTATTGTAGAACATTTCCGTGAATTATGGGCCCCTAACTAGAACACACGGGAAAGTAGAAACTTGTGAATAACTTCAGATGAGGCGGGTGTAATCTTGTAAATGTATGTTAGACCAAACCCACAGCGATTTCCTGATCTCAGGTATATGAGGTATATGGGATAAGTGTGTCACTGGGAAATTATGAATGCTTCAGCTTGGAAAGACACGCAGTTTGGCATAGATAGTGCTGTCCAATTAAATTACACATATTGTTTCTTTTTAATATGAGGAGTAAGATACTTTAATTGAAAAGAATAAAGAGAAATTGCCTAGATGTTGCAACTATATACTCTCTTTGAACAGCAGATTTGAGATATTTTAAAAACAGAACTGCATTATAAATACCAGTTGTACATTACATTAGAATATCTATGTATATTATGTACTCTGAAAGTGAAGCTAAAAAATTTATTTTAAATCGTATTTATAATTTTACTAATTAAAAGTTCTATACATAAAGAAGTAAGACGGGGGCTGGAGAGATAGCTCAGTGGTCAAAGTGCCTGCCTGGCAAGCACAAGAACTGGGGTTCAGTCCCTGGTGATGCACACCTATAATCCCAGTGCTGGGGAGGCTGAGACAGGAGGATCACTGAATCCAAGCTGTGTAGTGAGACCATGTACCAAATAAATAAATAAATAAATAAATAAAAAGAGCAAAAAAAAATAAAGACCAATACAAAAATTTACAATTAATATTATTATTGTTATTGTTGTTGTGATGTATTTGCTAAACTGATCCGGGGTCTTCAGCATGATGCTCATTTTATTATCTTAAATATGCAAAATAGTGAACAATTAAGGTTGATTTTATAAGAAAACATGATTACTGAACTTCATCTTTTTCATTCTCTAAATGTATGCTTTTATTTGCCAGGCAAGCTTAGAAATTTTAATAAAGACATTTACATAAGTCAAATCTTTCTATAATTGAATGTGTTGGAGTAGCTGCTTCCTTTGTGCTATTCTCCAGGACCTAAGCTTCTGGGACCTAGGAGCTGCGATTGATTTCTTTTCTCCTCCTCCTCCTCCTCCTCCTCC
>NW_004524622.1:4500874-4517911 GCF_000260255.1 Octodon degus
CTTCTTCTTCTTCTTCTTCTTCTTCTTCTTCTTCTTCTTCTTCTTCTTCTTCTTCTTTTCTTCTTCTTCTTCTTTGGCTCTGGTACCACTTTGAGTCCATTTTGCTTATAGCATACTGTCTGATACATATTGACTTACTCAAAAAAATTCAATCTGATGCCTTACAGTTCCTGTACTTAATGAAAATTCAACCAGTATCATTTGTATAAATTAAGATTTAACTCTTAAAAAATAATACAAAATAATAGACTTGACAAAATAAGCATATTCAGAATATGTAAAGGTCTCCTACAAATGAACAATTAAAAGGCAAATAACCAATTCTTTTCAGTGTGCAAAATAATTGAAGAGACGTACCTTAAAAGAAGAGCCAAAAATATCCAGTTAACATGTGAAAAGCTGGCCAATATCTTCAGTTAGTAGGGAAGTGCACATTCACAGCAAAGTGATGCGGTGTGCTCTGAAGAAGTCACCTCGTCCTCCCACTGTGGTCACTGGGCTCGCTGCCTGCTGTCCATCCCCATCCGCATTTTGCAGTGCCAATCCTCCCGGTAAAGCGGACGTGGGTTCATATTTCATTGCTCAATAATATTTCACTCATGCCCCCTCATGGCAGCTTCTTATGAAGACAAATTGTACTTATCCTACAATTAAACAACCCCACACAGCGCATTTCTCAAGAGAAACTGAACCAAACATATGTTCATGAAATAGAATTTCAAAGTATAACATGACAACCAATTAATTTAGCTGAAATTAGAAGCACTGCAAACATTCATGAACAGTGGAATCAGTAAGCCAACTGTGGTATAACTAGTGAACCGCATCCTACATGAAAAGAGTAAGGAAAGCAAACTGTAAAATTATATCATAATAGGATAAATTTCAAAAATACCAGTATAAGAAGCCATTATTTAATGTTGCTGGTTATTAATTTAAAAGATATGTCTATCACTGTTCACAGTCATAAACACAAGGTGTCCTGTCCGTCTAGTAGCTTTGTGTCAGTACGACCACCACTGACAACTTGGGCACAAAGGGACAAAAGGAGCGCTAAGGCTGGTATCTGATGTGCCACTGAGGCCTCATGTGGCTGTAGGTGGAGCAGCTCTAGTGGGTCCTGGATCTAGGCATGCAGTGATGGTGTTAGGGATGTGATGCCATATGCAGGCTGCCCACTTGGGTGTGAGCACTCCCTACCCTAAGGACTGGCAGCCCACCTGGAATAGGAGGGCCAGGAAAAGGGGTGCTGTAGTCCGTGCTTTAGCTTCACCTCTCCACTCCCTGCTCTGAGGGCTTCTCCTCTGCCTGCTGCACCTGTCTGCCATGCCACAGCCCCTCAGAGCTGGCCAATCACGAGACAAAACCTCTACAATCCAAGGACTTCAGTAACCTTTCCTCCTTTCACTTTGGTTGTCAGATGTTTTCTCTCTGCAATGAGAAAAGTAACTACAGAAGTAAATTTAAACTTTATCTAACTTTAGGGAGCTAACTTTTAAGGCTAGCTGGCTCCCTATTGCTAATGGTAACTATAAATCTATACAATCCCACAGGTTGTGCCAGGCGATTGTCAAAAGACAGCATGACATTGTCAAAATTCATCAATCTTAAATCTTAGTATTTTGTCATATTTTCCTTGTACTTAAAAAAGGAGATAACTTGCAATTTTTATTGTGAGAAAAATAGGAAAGCTCTCTCATAAGCATCAATGTAAAAAAGAGAAGAAAGCTGTCTCAGAAGATGAGGTGGCTATGAAGGACATTCTCAGGAAGAGGGCTCAAACTTCATCTGGCCTTAGGTTCCAGAGAAATCCCAGCTGGTTAGAAGACTAAAGGATAGCCACCAGGCCCAGAGGGAGAAACTGAAAACGTCATACCATTGTGATATATGTGCACCTATGTTTATAGCAGCAAAATTTGTGAAAGCCAAATCTTGGGAACAACCAATAAGGAGTGGTTGAAAAAGATGTGGTATTTTTATACAATGGAGCATTACTTAGCTATAAAGAATGATAAACTTGAAACCTTTATATTTAAGAGGATGTCACTTGAGGATATACTCATAAGTGAAATAAAGCAGACCCACATGTGTAAATATCTTACAGTCTCCCTAGAATAAGAACTCAAAAGAAAAAATAAAAATAGAAAGGTATAACACAATTAAAAGGAAAGTGAGAACTTGAGGATTAGACAACATAGGACAAGGAGAAAAGCTAGGAAACATGACAGGGACAAAGCCATACATTTATATGCACAAGGTGTGTAAGGCAATGATCCTGAGTATCTTCAGCAGGTTTTTGTAACTAGCAGTGAATTGTCAGGATTCTCACCCTGACTAACTATATATGCTGATACCTGTGAACTAAGCAACTGCATTGTATTATGTGTAATACTAGGGTCGTTTGGAATGCTTGTCATTCTGGACTTCTAAATACGAACTGCTTGTCATGACATACCAATTATTGCCATAGTGTCTCTCAAGTAAATGTTGTTTAAAAAAAGGGTAATAAATGAAAACAAGGGAAAAGGAAAATAAATGTCCCAGGACTGCCCTGCTACAAAGCTATATATGGTTAGATTCCTAAACTTCTGTGTAAAAATATGTAACTATTTATTTCTATTTTTAAAATATTATTTAAATCTTTTTGAATTTTTTCTTCATATTCTGTGGGGACTTAAAGGTTAACACATAAATACTTGTTAGAAAACACCTGTTCGATGTTCTGTCTAAGTTGTTTGATATTTAGACAGATAGTGAGGTTAAGCTCAACAGCCTAGGTTGTATGGTAATAACAATAAGCTTCTCTTCTGGAGGGTTAACAACCTAAGTTTACAGGCCACAAATTAGAGAAAAAGAAAGACGGCAAGGAAAACCAACATTTGGCCCTAGCCTTTCAAGTTCAGTGAAGACTCAGGACATAGGAGAACTTATACTGTAACATCATGTAATTCAATCGTGTCTCAAATTTTCTGATCAAGGAGATTATGGGGCCACAGAGTAAAGTGATCCACGATGCAGAGTGTGCCTAAGGAGAGTCAGATGGAGAGAAAAAATTCTCTCAGGTTTTACAGTGAGCAAACTGCTCAAGCAATGGCCTTGACTCATCCACATGGCTGATACTGACAGAGGATCTACAAACTGCAGTACAGGGCTTCAGTGTGAATACTGAGGGGATTTGACTGACCTTGGCAGATACAAAAGTTACATTTCTTATTATATAGGTCTTGCTTTATCTTGGTCTTAACCATTCTGCAGAAAAATATAAAAATGAAGTATTAAAAAGTAGAGATATATTAATTTACTAAGCTGTAAAAGGCTCAAGTCAACAACTTCTGATATTGCCAGTCTTACCGAAAACCCACTACTATTATGGACTACTGGACTATATTATAGTATTTTGCTGAATTCATGCACCTACAATATTTAAATGACAATGGAATATCCTTCTCTGACAAAACTAAACAAAAAGGGGGATACAAATGAACTACCATTTGTATCTATATGTTCAAAATAATTAGGATGAATATACAGCTGCATTCTCTTAATTCAATGGATAGAGAAATTTGTTCTAATAGTATTTGTGGACAGGATATCATGTCTGCATCTTGTACAATGAATAGCCACTAAGACAACAATATGCAATGTATTAATTATTGAAACTGTACTAGTAATCAGTTTTGAAACTATCTCATTGTTATTTGTTTCTCAATAAAATTATCAGGAGCCAGGGAGATGGCTCAGTAGGATAAGTGCTTGACTGGCAAACGCAAGGATCTGAGTTCAATCCCTGGTTCTGCCAAAAAATAAAATAAAATAATAAAAAAATGCTGACAAGTTAGAGGAACCCTTGCTTCCTGCACTGTTCTAAGGTGCTAATGTTATGTTTGCAAATCAACCTGCTTTTTGCCTGGGGATGGGAGGAAAATTTCCTACTTCTAGGTACATCAGTTAAGCATAGAGAATTTGGGGTGAAAGTTACTATATTTTTATTCATATTCACTCAATAACCATTTAACCTCACTAGTGTGCTTTTTATATTAAATTAATGAAATATTTCACAGGCTTAATGTGAGAAATCAATGAGACAAATTTTGTAATGTGTAGACTGAATATTTGCTATTGTTGCTATTATTAACATTATATTTGTGGATAATTTCTCACATATTAGATACTAAATAATTGCTATTATTATTATTTTTGTTAGACAATGTAATGTGTAAAGAAAGAACTCTACTATTGAATAGACATGCTGCCTGGAGTGGACTTTATGGAATTTCACTCGATTTCCTCATTTTACACAAGTGACTTTTAAAGTGTGAGGAGTCGGATCACTCAAACAGGGATAAAAATCTTGGCTTCTCTGTTTCTCAGCCAAGCATCGATTTTAATAAATCAAGTTCTTATTTATTTATTTAGTATAGGCTCTCACTACGTATTTGGGAGTCGTAGTGATCCTCCTGTCTCATCCTCCTCAGTGCTGGGATTACATTTGTGTACCACCATGCCCAATTTCCATGGCCAGCACAGCTTGCCATACCAGGGATTGAACTCATGTCCTTGTGCTTGCCAAGCGGGCACTTAGACTGCTGAGCTATCTATGCAGCCCTCAACTTCTTTCCTAATGTGTAATGATGTTTTGAACCTAGATACTATGAGGTATTGTTCATTGCATCATTAAGCTCTGTCTCACAAGTGCTGTGTAACCCATGTTTGTTGAGCTGAATGGATTTAGTTAAAATGTCTGCTCCAAGAATGTGTGAAGGTATTAAACCAGACACTTGTTAGAGAACAAGTTAGCTCTTGAGGAGGCAGCAGGGCTCCTAAGAAGAGCTGGGAAGGGTCAGGAAAACCCTTGTAACACCAACGTTACCAAAATTACATTTGTCTTATGTTCTGCCTGTGGCTCCTGAATTGAGGTAGCGCTCAGATCTGAGTTCATGCCTTTCATGTCACACCTGCGGGAGGCACCCACGTTTACTACTGTAAGAATGAGTAACGTAGTCCTGCACAAAATTTAGCCTCAAGATTTTGGGGAATAGTTTCCCAGGTCTTTTGCATATGTGTCAGATTGTGTAGCCATTGCCAAAGCCAGGGCCACGTTAGGGTTTTGGTTGAGAGCAGTCACAGCACTCAGAGTAGTGACATGTTGGCAGCTGTGACTCATTACAGAGAAATGGTGCAAATCTGCATCAGCAAAAGGGGATGACACTCAGGAAAGGCCCAGAGCACCCAATTCCCAAGCTCCAGTGACCTCTCAGTGGAGTGACACCAGACTTACTCCACTGATCCATGAAGTAATTGTAACAAAATACGCTAAGTATGACCAGTTGATGAGGCAAGCTCAGGAGAAACTTGTGGCCCAGGAGGTTCTTCAGGCTAATTAGGTGATGTGCTCTGCTTAGAACATGTCAAAATTTCAAGCTCTCAGAAAGAAAGCAAGTATTCAGTTTCTATGAATAACCTAGACACAGTAAGGCTCTCATGAAAGACGGGAGAAATTTTGCATGAATGTACAGCATGTTCCAAGATGCCAGCTAGAAGATCAGTCTTGTGGCTTGCAAAACCTTTCTGAGGCCTGGTATGTCAACTCTTTGTGCAAAATTCCAAGCAGCTATTCCAAACCATCTTGATAGGATATTTGCAAACCAAAGAACCTTGGAAGATAAACCCTGTCCCACCCCCATGGTCAAGGATTGGCTAATAAGCCAATATAAAAGATTAACATTTCATAAATTCGAGGATCCTTAGCTGGAACAGAATCAGAGGATGAGGTTACCTCCATGGTGGCCATCCACATTACCACCAGGGAGCTTGAAGGCCAAAAATACATAATAGAAGCATGAACTTCTGGTTCTTGCTTTCCTGTGAAAAACAAAACAAACCATTGTCTGTGAGCCATGCACTTGGCCTCTTCTACTGGCCTCCATAAAACATGGAGGTTAGCCTGTCAGCCTCAAACCATGCAGCCCTCAATTTGATTCATATTAGCATTATCTGGGCATCAGTGGTAAAGTGGAGTTAAGCTGCAATGAAGGATCTGGGGTTCCTGGAGCCAATCAGGTGCAAAGCTGACTGCTGAAGGTGCCCACACCCAAGGCATCCACTGTTGTATTACATGAATGTAATTAATCACATGTGTAGGGATAGCTCACAGGCTGCAGAATTCTGATCATGAGTGAAGTATCTAAGGCAAGATGGGGCATACGAGCTGACGTGGGCCTGGAGGTTGCACCAGTTTACATTCCCCCAGTAATGGAGAAGGGTTCTCTTTTTCCCACAGCCTCTCCAACATTTGTTGTTGGTTGATTTCTTTATGATAGCCATTCTTTCTGGGGTGAGATGGTATCTCAGTGTTGTTTTAATTTGCATTTCACAGATTTTCCAGCATTTTGTAACTTACTTATACTGCTATGCATTTATTTACTCATTCACTAATTTGCACATTTTAGTTATAGTTACATATTTTGGAGTTCTCTATGGTAAAAGAATAGGCAGAGTAATTTCCCTGCTTTGCCTGAGTGTCATCCCCTTTTGCTTATGCAGATTTGCACCATTTCTCTGTAATGAGTCACAGCTGCCAACATGTCACTACTCTGAGTGCTGTCTTCATCTTGGGGTCAGTTAACAAAACTTGAGGTGTTTCCTTTCTGGGACTTTCTTGCTACTGAAATGAACATGAGAATTCATATGTCTCTCTGACACGCTAATTTTATTTCCTTTGGATATGTACCAAGTAATGGAATTGCTTTGTCATATAGTTTTATATTCCTGTTTAATTTCTTGAGGAAACCCCATGAGTTTTTCCAATATATTGTACAAATTTACATTCCCAAACAGTTTAAAACTGTTCCTTTTTAACTACATCTTCACTAGAAAGTATTTTGTTTAGTCTTTTTTAGATTAGTCATTTTTTAAATTTATTATTAATTTATTTTTGAAGAATAAAATTCAGTAAAGCAATTTGTCTATTTTGAAATTTTTTCCTCTTATTTCTGAGTGTATTTTAAATAATAATAGTAAATAATAATAATTGAAAGAACTATTTCTTATTCTAAAGTTTGAAAGCTTTTGATAATTTCAGCTCTTCTTCTTAGACAGGGTCTTACTATGTAGTCCGGGCTGTCCTTGAACTCAGAGCGATCTTCACAGGCATGTACCAGCACCCACACCCAGCTATTTCAGGTCTTATATTTAAGTCGTTAATCCTTTTGAGTTGATCTTTACAACTGATGAGATATCAGAAGTCCAGCTTCCTTCGTCTCCATTCAGATTTCCCTTTCAAAAATTCATTTTAATGAGAAAAAGTAAGATAGCAGTGAAACAGTTTCAGAACAGGTTAGTAGGACAGTTATAATAATTAATACTTTGCATATTGTCTTCATAGTAGTTATTCAGAGGACAAGATGCAGACATGTCTAAACAACATTAGTACAAAACTTTCTTCTCAATGAACTAAAAGAAAGTAGCTATATATGAATCTTAACTAACACACATATATATTTATAAATATTATATTACATGGGGATATTATATATATATATATCCCCATGTAATATAACAAAAGATTGCCCTTTCACCAATGCATTTTCTTAGCACATTTATCAAAAAATCAATCAGCTATTTTTTTTTTCTTTTGAAAATTGTGTATTCATTTTAGTTGCCCATTTTCTGACTGGGTCTTCTTAACTTTTTGAGTTCTTTCTAGACTACAGATACTGAGCCTCTCTCTGAGGAAGAGCTGGCCATTTTTCCCCATTCTATAGGTTGTCTCTTCCTTCTGTGCTTTCCCTTGTTGTGCAGAAACTTCAATTTGGTAGGAGCTATTTACTGATCTGGATGTCATTCCCTTGCACAAGTGGAGTTCTGTTCTAGAAGTCCTTGCCCACACCTATGTCTTCAAGAGTTTTGCCCATGTTATCTTCTAGCAGATTAAGTGTTACTGTTTTAATGTTTAGATCTTTGATAAATTTTACTTTAGTTAAGTACATGATAAAAGACAGATGTCTGTATTCACTTTTTGTAGGTGGGTGATCGGCTTTCCCAGCACCATTTTTTAAAAAGGCTCTTTCCTTTATTGTATGTTTTTGGCCTTTATGTCAAAAATTACATAGCTGAATGTGCCTGAGGTTGTTTTTACGTTCTCCACTCTGTTCCACTTTCATAAATATACTGAAAATTTCTAACACCTCTGGCCATTATAAAAATGCAAATTAAAGTAATATGGACATTGCATCTTAGTACAGTCAGTTCTCTGTTGCTGGTTTTTGTAAGAGGGCCATGCTGGCCTCAGAGAATTTCGGTGAATTCAACTACTCTGTGGCTCTTAACTGGAAAATGTATTCCATTTGAACTCAAAGTAGTTGTCACCAGTCAAGGTCTTTGCTGCAGTATGCTCAGTTGAGGCTTCTTTCCCTATATCTGTGTAAGTCTCCTGTTACTCTCTCCTGAACTCTTAAGTTTCTGCTAAGAAGTCAACTGACAGGAAAACTGAAGAGTCCCTGTTTTGTCTGACTTCTCTTAAGTCTTATTCTTCCTTGTCTTTCATCTGTGAGAACTTGATAATAAAATGTTGTGGGTGGACACTGCTGGGGTCATTTGGCTGAGGACATTGGCCTTCCTATACCTGCAGATCCACGTGCCTCCCCAGGTTTTGACGTTTTGCTTTCACTATTTGTTTGAATAAGCATTTTAGTTTTTTGACGTTCACAATCTCAGTGCCCAATGATGTGAATGTTTGCTCTTTTGATATTTTCAATGTTTCACAAGCTTTTCAAAATTTCTCTCCACTGTTAGCCATTTTCTTCTCCAAATTCTCAAGTAGCCTGTACTCTAGTTCACTAATTCATTACTTGGTTGATCAGCCCTGCTGTTGATGTTCTTAATTGCATTGAGTATGTTTTCAGCTAAATAATTTCTGTTAAATTTTTTAAGAATTGCTTCTATCTCTTTGGTACGCTTCTTGGCTAAAACACTAAAACATTTATCTACGTTTCCATCAAATTTGAATTTTCCTTTTCTTTTTCCTGTATTTAGGTCAGGGTCTGCAGGATGTTCAGGGTCTCACTATGTACATGGGACTTGTGGTGATCTTCCTGTTTACAGCTTCCCAAGTGGTGGGATTACAGGTGTGTGCCACCATGCTCAGTCTCAATCACCATCTCAGCACGCCCCAAGGGTAGGGCCAGCACATCACTCTGGGGATTGAACCCCGGCCAGTGTGCTCTGCCTAAGCAGGCACTATAGTTCACTGGGCGACCAGCCTGGCCCTAAATTTGAGTTTTCTTAAACAGCTATTTTAAACATTTGGCGAGGTCCCATATTCATTACTGCTTGATCAGTTTTTGGTGCCTTGTTTTGAATATTTGGTCTTCTTAAAGCTCTTTCCTGATGTTTCACAGCATATAGTATCTCCTGGCCAGAGTAGGATTTCTTGTTTTTTATTTGTTCTAGTCTTCTTCATCTGGTGTATTTGTTCCTGTCCTATCAGACAGAAAGTCTAAACAGGCTACTTATGTTCTCTGAAACTTCAGTCTCTTCTACTGTTTCAGCATTAGGTGGTGTACAGGTCCAGATTTGCCAGAATACGGCTGTTGATGTGTTGTCATGGTCCAGTACTAGAGAACAATCCAAACACAGGTTTGTCTCAAATACTCCTTTACTGTATTGTTCAGAAAAAAACAGGGTAATTCCCCCAAAGAGTAGTATGCCTACACTAGCCTCTTGCTGGGTCCAGATTTGGCCCAGAGGACTGGCCCCCACTTGGCCTGTTGTGAGAACCTGCAGGATTCTACTTGACTCCAGCCAGATCCACTATGGGTGAATGGCTCCTGTGTTCTACTAGTGCTTACAGAATCTACCATGGTGTGTCACACCCTGAGTTCACAAGCCATTCAGACCACAAAATGTTGGCTTGGTACTGGAGTTCACACTTCTATGGGCTGCCTACTTCTGGGTAGACTGGTAGACTAGGAATTCTTTAACCAGTCACAGGTGGTATTAGAAGTATGGTTGACTTGGCTATGTGTCTTCCCCTGGCATTCATGTTGCTTCAGAGGCTCTGTCCCCAGACCTCTTGGATGAGAACCATTAAGATCTACCCAGGATTTGACTTTATGAGCCCTTTACTAACTTCCAGAAAGGCATTGGGATTACTAGCTTCTTTCATTCTCAGTGAATGGGTTCTTGCACCATTCTCTTCTGCAGAAGTGTGGGGGAGCATTGGCAAAAGCAGACCCTTTGCAACATGGTATGGTGTTGAGCCATGCATGACCTTCATGGCCAGAAGGACCAGTATATTTCCTGGAGGCAATGAGGTCAAGGTTGCAGTCAACAGTGATGCAGGATGACATGAATATGTCCCCAACACACAGATCTGTGTGGTGCCAGAATAGCTCTAGAGCCCTGTCCATGAGCACTGGACTGGGAACAACTGATTGGGGGATGGGTGGTAAGGGTTAACCCTTGAACTCCCAGGCAATGCTAAGTTAGGTGACACCTAAGTCTCCCAGCTGCAGTGTCCTGTGGAGTCTGAAGCACTGTGCAAGCACACTCCAGGCTCACTACGAGCTGATGCAAATGCACTCAATCTGTCCTTCAGGTAAGAAGCTCTCCATTTTGAGTGGGAGGTGGCCTGGAGGTTGCACCTAGGAGATCTGGCCTAGGTGTGGAGCTTTCAGTCTTACTGGGTGTGGTCAGACTGGCACTGGGCTTGAGCCTGAAACCATGTGTGTGTTTCTATCCACTCGCAGGATAAAGGGAGCAATGTTTTCCTTTCTGTCTTCTTCACTGTAATTTTATTTTATGATAGTAAAAGGAGATATTGTGAGCTCTTGTATGGTTTGCTTAGTTCATATACTGGGAGTATGACATGGAAATACCTACCTGTGCAACTTGTTTTGTCTCTAGCAAGAAATCCCCAAGAACACTTCCTCTGTCTCTTCAAATTGTAATACTCCGATTCATAGATTGTATCTTTCATTTGTTTTCCTATGACAGGGTTGGTACAGGGGTACAAGTTAAAGTCACATACCAGTTTAATATAACAAATGAAGAAATATGGTGCAGTAATGGTTCTTTGAAGACCCACGGTCCATTATGTCTAAATCAAGAGCTTCAGAGAAGTTATGCTTTCTGTTGTTCATGTGCTGTTACAGTTGCTGGTTTGTGTTTTTCCATTTTGTTTTTGGTCACAGAGACAATTAACAATGACACAATTTACAGAAAACTCTTTTTAATTAATTTGAGACCTGCTAATGATTCTGTAATGTTTCTTCTCTGTTCTGAAATAGACCTTGCTCCTAAAGTCACAGTTTTAGTCTACAATTGAGCATCCTTATATAACACTGAAGCTTCAAATCATGTACATGCTTATATTTTCTTATTTAATTTGTTTTTGATACATTGTATATTTATTAATAAATCATACCTAGTCATATATACACAATTTAAGATACATAAAATTGTTTTGAATGTAAATTTACCAGGTGTGCTTTTATTGTTACAATCATTACTGAAAATTTTCCTTTTAGATTTAGATACATGAATGTAGGACCAGATTGCTTGAATTTGAATCTCGGCTCTTATTTCATACCTTGGATCTTTAAGCACATTATATATAACCTCAGTGACTCAGTAGTTACATTACCAAACACATATTTATATCCTTTGAGAGCTATATCTCTGGATAGTTAGCATTACAAAATTTATCTTATCCCAAACTCAGGCTTTTTATAAGTTGTTAATTGCTTAACACTAGATTTTGATGAGTTCTACTTCATTCTCTGACAAATCTTTCTCACACACTTTAAATAAAATTTCCATTGTGTTAGGGTATTTGCATAGAATATTTATAACTTTAGGGTGGAGGAGCTATGTGCTGGGAGTAGACTATGAAAGTGATTTGGGAAGTTGTCTTTGTTTTAACAAATAGCACACTATTCATTAATAAAATAGTGTTTCTAAGCACATTAGCAAATACACAAGCAAGTTCCAATAGCAATTATATTAGTATAAAATGTGTTTTCCTATAATTATTGATAAAACAATAGTGTCAAATCAAAAGGTTATTGTAATTCTGCTCCTTTTATTGTACCAGTGATCGAACTCAGGACCTTTGGCTTGCCAGGCAGGCGCTTATGCCTCTGAGCTGTAGCCCTGGCCTAAAAGGTTATTGTAATTCTGAACTTTGAAATTTTTTATGTTTTTCCTGAATTATTTTAGAACCTATGTAATATATTTAAGTGTGTTTATTTCAAAGATCAATTTTGTTCTCTTTGATTTAGAAAATAATGAATTACTTTTTGTCAAAATTAGTTGTTCCTAAAAGCTAGAGATGAGAAGCAAGATATTTCACATAGAGAATTCACAATTTTGTAGACTGTAATCTTATAAAACATCCTCCTAAATGTTTAAGGAACTCATATAACTCAATACTGAAAAAATTCCCAATTTAAAAATGAACAAATGTACTGAAAAAAAATTTTCCAAAAGGACATACAAATGGGCAACAGGTACAAAATGTTGCTGTACATCACTGGTCACCAGGGAAACACAAAATGAGTGTATTGATGAGTCTAATCCAGTAGGAATGTTTGCTGTCAAACTGATTAAGATACTACATAAGAAAGAAATGGGAGAAAAAAAAGCACATGTGCTATTGTTAGAACTGTAAATTTGTACATTGCAGAAAGCTACACTGAAGTTTACTATCTAATTTTTTTATCTTGACACAGGGTTTCAGTATACAATTCGGGCTGGCTTTGAACTCACTTTGTAGGGCAGGGTTTCCTCAAACTAGCAGTGATCCCTCTGCCTCGGCCTCTCTCATGCTGAAATTAGAGCTGGGTGCCTGGCTGCCATATACTGGAAAGTAGAACAACTTATGAACCAGCATACAAAGTGTGATCAAGCACTAATGATGATGTTTAACTTCAAATCACACACATGTTGCTACGAATCCCTCCCATAATACTGGACTACTTGGACTACATTCATCTCTTCGTTCTAAAGCAGTCTTGTAAGTTTGCTCTCATGAGCATCTTTAGTTGTGATGCTGTGCTTGCCTAAATGCACTGAATCCAGTTAAAATATTTATTTTTCCTATTGCATCTTGATTCTTCTGAGAAAGGCAGACTCTGATGGAAGATCTTGAAATCATATAGAAATTAACAAAAATCTTTGCTAAGGCCATGGTGTTGAGCCAGCATTTATGTAACAGTTTAAAATACACCATCTCGTACCCGTAGCTCAGAACTGCAGACTGCTCCTAAAGAGGCTGGAACGCTTCATGAGCTGTTCCCAAGATTTGATGTGTTTCCTCCAGAATGGAATATCCTTGCTGCAAAAGCAGCCACATTTATAAAGGTTTCTGATCATAATTCATACATTCAAAGGAAATAAAATCTCTGACTTGAAGAGGCATCTACAAGACCAGGTATAGATAAAAGGTACAATAAATACAGTGAAAAGGAAAGAAATTCCTCAAGAGGAAAGAACAACTGATGGGGGCTGTGGTGGTTGATGCATTGTGCCACCTTGAGATGTCAGAAGCTTGGCTGGATCCATGCCTTGCAGGTGAGAGCCACACCTAGGGCAGGAAGGACCCCCCAGAGTGACTCAGCACAAAAGGGAATATAAAGGCTTGGAGAAAGGCTTCTGTGCCTCACGTCCTGGGAGGAGCTCTGATTCTTGCAGCTGTGTCACCTAGGAGGAACTTGATCTCCACAGCTGCACCAATTCAGAGATCTGACCTTGGTGGTGGAGGGCTGGTCTTCGCAATCAGCATAGAAGGAAGAGGGAGAGATTTGGTGGACATCGCAGCTGCTGTTCCTCCTCTGATCTTCCTTGTTTTCTCCCGGAGTAAACTGCTGCCCTCTGCCTTGGAGCTATCTGAATATGGACTGAAACCTCCACTAACTGTGAGCTAAATAAACCTTTCCTTCCTTCATTTTGGTGTTAGTATTTTGTCCCAGCAATGACAAAAAGTAACCAATACAGGGGCTGAGAGAAAGCGAAAAAGGGGAAAAAGGACAGATGCACAAGAGAGCTAGGGTAATTGTATCACTAATTTCTATTAGCTCATTGAAAGGAACCATTAGTGCTTATATAGTTTGATCAATTTTGCATGCCTGTACTTGGTAATCTGAGCAACTACTTGAAGATAACAACATCCAAAATAATGACCATTGTTAATTTATATCATCTTGTTTTGAAACTCTGTATCATTTTCATTGTTTTTAATCTCTTTAAAATAAAAAGAAATATCTGCATTCTCATGTAAATTACACACATTATACCTTTGTATCAGGCAGGGTTTTACTAGAGGAGCAGATATAACACAAGATGTGCAGCTATATAAGACATTATAAGATTAGTTTATGATGGTCAACCATGGAGTTGGACAAGGAAGTCCGCAGAGGGCATCTGCACCCTGGAGACTGAAGGATTTGGTCCAATGTCTGGAGCTCACTGCAGTGTCTGTGCAAGGCTGTATCAGGAGGCTGTAGGGTCTGCCACAGAAGGCTGATGAGCCTACATCATGATGAGCCTACAGCTGAAAGATCCAAGGCAGAAACCGGAGAATCTGCTAGAAGCCAGGAGACGGTGTCCAAGCTGACGGTGAAGACCGGAGCTCCGCTGAAGACCAGAAGCCCGTCCAACCCTTCCTATTTCCCTTTCCTGTCCTTTAAGTGATGAGCCACCCTAGGGCGGGTCCTCTGCACCTGCGAGTGTGGAATTGCTCAGCTAGTTCAGTGAAGCTTCCAACCTTCTCAGGCTGACACAGCTGATCAAGCACTGCAGCATCTAACATGCATATACATGTGTGACATCCAGCACGGCTCTAGTCCTTCTACCACATTAAATACTAGATGAGCATGAAATCATCTCTACAGGAAGTCAGGGAAAAGATTGTGAGAAAAGTCACAACAGCAGTGAAGATTTTGTACATATGAATATCATGTGTGTATATGTGTGTGTTTAAAGCAACAAAGCATATACAAAGAAATAAGATATCATGAAATAATATATCACCTATATAATGTTTTGGTAAGTATATTAATCTGCAATGAAATGCATGAAACTATAAGGAATTTCAATAAGAGAGCAGATAGAAAAGTCATGGCCATTGACATTGAGAATATAAGTATTTCACAAAAGTGGCTATCATTTTATAGAAAAAGCTATAATTATGATATGTTAATACTATAATTAAAATCTTTCTAAATTTCAAGAGCATCCCAACATAAGGCAATGGTGGAAAGGTTAGTTTTATAATTGAAATTAAATTTATTCATCAGATAAATATATGTAATGCATATATGGAAGCTGAATGTCATGTCATACTTGAGCTCTTACTTAGGTAAATGTGTAAAATACACCATCACTGTGTGTTTATTTCTTTCTAAAGCTAGGGGAAATAGAACATATAATGTGGCAAAGGCTATGGAAAAATTCAACACCAATAAAAAAAACAAAGAGGAAGGAAGATAGACATAGGTCTCCTTTTTAAAAAAACAAAAATAGGAATGAAATTGAAGCATGAAGTACAGAAAGAAATAATAAGATTATATACCTGAACATGTTAAGTACTGCATTAAGAGAAAGAGACCCTCAAATTTCATAAAAATAAATACAAATTTATTTGAACTCTACAAAATGCAATCAAAATTGTCAAAGACATTTTAATTATGATGATTTATTTGTTGAAAATTAAAGCAGTAAAATATTGAAGCAGAATGTCTGGCATCTCTTTTGTCACATAGAACATTTAAAAAAATACATAGAACTAATTATTTCATATTGATAGGTCAAAGATTCTAAATGTCTTAAGACTGTATACTATAATGCAATTATATTGATTTAATTAAGAGTATTTCAATTCACAGTAAGTAAATTAAGGGGAATTTTCTTTTCTTTATTCCTTTTTAATTTTTTTTTTCAGAACCAGGGATTGAACTCAAGCCCTTGCACTTGCCAGGCAAGCCCTTATTCCTCTGAGCCATCTCCCTGGCCCCCTGGAATTTTCATTCACAAATAAACATTGTTTATTCACAGCAATATCCAGGTAATACACTCAGTTGCTTATTAGATCAAATAGTTTTATATATACTATTATTTGGAATTTTTAAATCATAAAGATGTACAGATCTGTATATTTAGCAAAATTTTCCACAGTAAGAGATGAAGACACCTGGACATAGTAATTTTTAAGCTTACTATATTTATATAAATGATTGAATATATTGATATAAATTATTGAATTTTTGATCAAAGTCATGCATTCAAAAGACCACCTGTAAGTTATTTTTAACTTTATAAGAATAGTATAGTCAGGCCAGATAGCTCAGCAGACTAAAGCGCCTGCCTACGCAGAGTGCAGTGGCCGACCTTCGATCCCTGGCATGCCTTGCCAGCCCTGTCCCTGGAGCACACTGAGACAGCAACTGAGATTGGGTGTAGTGGCGCATTCCTATCATCCCCGGGTTTGGGAAGCTGAAAACAGGAGGATCACTATGAGTCGGATCTACATAGTTGAGACCCTGTACACCCTGTAGACCCTGTCCTAAATTCATAAAAAAAAGTAATGTTGCGTATCTGTTGAAAATTTAATAGTAACATATTATAGAAAGAAGAATGGGATTATAATATTCATAACTGAAAAAAGCAATGTTTTATGATATGACAAATATTATATACAGTGGTACCTCAGCGCACAAATTGAATTCTCTGCTCAACTCTGGGGAAGCTGGCTGCAGTCATGTTTGTCACCCAGTACAGAGTTTCTGGATTGAAGCAAACGTTTGTCCATGCTTCTGTTTGTCAGCCAAATTGTGAACAGGAGTGTTTGTTAAGTATCACTGTACATGAATAAATATGAATGTTTATTTAATAAAGTCATGTTTAAATTTGCTAAGTATTAATATTTATTTTAGGAATAGTCTTTTAAAGTGATTATTTTAACTACCATCATTAAAGCTTTCCAAATTCCAGAAGTCTTTGATTAGTTCTGCATAAAAATTCAATTACTTCTTATTCATT
>NW_004524622.1:4520871-4525109 GCF_000260255.1 Octodon degus
GTTCTTCCACATAATTCTTTATAACTGAAACATACAGCTCAATTGTCTGCAGGACAATTCAGAGACATACAGCTCTGCTTATGTTGGAGGCAAAGATACAGTTTGAAAGCATTTGTACTTCTCCATGTTAAGAATTACATTATAATTCAGACAGAAGAGCTCAACGTGACCTCTGCTTCCCTGTCTCTTGGGCTCTGACTTGCGAGGTCATTGTCTGTACCCAAGATAATGACATTCTGACATTACACTTAAGTTATTCATGATTCTGAACACACACATATGCATAGGTGCCCGCAGATCTCAGGCACATTTTCCATACACTGAACTACATATTAGAGATAATAGCACAGCGTTTGGACTTTTCTTGGTTTCACACATTGTGCTGTCATCTTCACAACTTAAAGATAAAGCCAATTTCTTGGCTAATTGCATGCACTTTCTTAACAATTAATCTTTTATTTCAAAATACTGAAAATTAGCTTCAATCTTGCTTTTTTTCATAAATTATTGCTTTCTCTATGAAAATAAGAGTAAAATTATTTGCCTAAATACAACTTTTTCCCTGTACAGAGAGTGTCTTGGATATTTGTAAATCCATGCTTTACTTAACAAAATTAACAAGTGTAAAGGAGTCAGTGGGAAGGATGACGTGTTTGCAATGCTAAAGATTAAATAGAAAAAGGATACAGAATGAATATTGTCCTGTTAGTGGTTAGGGTTACAGAACTAGAAAGAGAGAGACATTTGTAGGCTTTGGCTTTCTTGGTGGTCAGAATGATTCTGCAGCAGCTACAATGATATTAGTGAGAATAAAATGAGCCATTACTGATGCATTGAAAAAATGGTTTGCATAGAAAGGAAAATACGTGGGCATCTAGAGAAATAAACGGTGCAAAAGATTTCAAGAGTTTGAAAAGAACCAAGAGGCTATGGAGACAAGAAATAAAGACAAGTCCTCTCAAAGAAAACTGATTATTATCAATTCCTCATTGCTTTAATTAGCATGTATTCTGTACCCAACAGGAATCATATAATGTTCACATATTAATATGTTTAACTTCTCTCTTACCTTCAAAAATTTAAGAATTAGGAAAAGAAACTGGCAATAGGTAACACTCCCCAAAACTTACGCTCCACCAAAAAATAAATAAATAAATTAAATAAAGGGTAATTGAAGTGAATAGTCACTGCTCATAAAGAAGTGCCAAAGAGTCCATAAAGAAATGTCTAAATTACTTGCCTGTTAGATAAAGGCAAATCAAACTGACACTGACAGCCTGTGTTACTTCAGTAAACACGATCATCATGGTGGATTCATAGTTGTGCCGTGATTGTATGCAAAAAGGAACATTTCTACACTATTGATGGGAATATAATTGGGAATAATCACTATGACATTCAGTACAGAGATTCTTAAAATCATTAAAAGTAAAAATAAAATTCCATTTGACCCATTACGTCCCTTCGAGCACTTTCCCAATGGAGTCAAAGTCACCGTACTGCAGTGACACAAGCAAGCCCGGTCTGCAGTCTCACAGTGCACAGCAGCTAACCCATGGAAGCAGTCTGTGTACCCACCAACAGGCGAATGCATGGGCCAAGAGATGTGTAACAGATGAGTGGAGAAACAAAGCGTGTACATAACAGCGTGCCGCTCAGCCGTCAGAAGGGCGAGCTTGAAATAAAAGTGGCTGCTTCTCGAGGCCATTATGCTAAGGAAATAAATTAGGCCCAGAAAGTTAAATGCCATGTAGTTTCTCTTACATGAGAAGTCCAATGTAGGAAATTTAAAGAGCAAAATAAAAGAGTGATAAGGAACAGGAAGGCAAATGCTTTGTGTTTGAAAGGGGATGAGATGTAAGCAGGTCCAGCCAGAGGGGAGGGAAATGATCAACACGTGATACTGTCTCGGCTACTTTTCTCTTGCTGCTGGGACAAATACCTGACACTCAAACTTAAGGACAGAAAGGGTTTTTTTAGCTCAGTTATTGGAGGCTTCAGTTCATACTCACCTGGATCCAAGGCGGACTGCAGCATAGCAGAGAGAAGCAATTCATGGCGGAGGAAAGCAGAAAAACAGTAAAAACAAAGGGAGGAGTAACAGCAACAATGGCAACAGAGTGTAAGTCTCCCTTAAGTTGCATTCAGGCTTTCCACCCCAGGTTGAGTGTAGTACTCACACCCATAATCCCAGCAGCACTCACACCCATAATCCCAGTGGATCAAGAGTTAATCACAAACTCTAGAAGCCAAGCTGCCCCATGACTGCATGAGGCTTTGAGGAGACAACTATACACAAACCAAAATATTCTGCCCCTGGACCCCAAAGACTCATGTACATCCCTTTATGCAAAGACATTTTAGTATATCTCTAAGAATTGCCAAAGTCCCAACAGTTCTAGCACTGCTGAAAAGTCCAAGTACCAAGTCTCCTCTAAGATCCAAGCAAACACTTTGCTATAAGCCCCTGTACAAAAGAAAAGTTGAAAACTTTCAACATTCAGTGGCACAAGATAAACATTACCTTTCCCAAAAGTACAAATAACAAGGAAATACAAAGCACTGGGACCAACACAAACCCAAAATCCAGCAGGGCAAATATTAAGTCCTGTAGTTACATGTGGAGCATCCAAAGCAATCTGTGGCAAATTGTGAGCTCCATGCGGCCCCAACCCTCTGGCACTCAAGGTGGTAGCTCCTGTGGTGTCCCTCTTAGGCCGGCTTTGCTTCCTCCTTGCGATTTCCCTTAGATGATCCATGTTCCTGGCTTTTCTGAACTTCTGGGTTTTCCACTGAATAGGATTCTTACTCACAGCTTCACACACTGCCCTCTCAGGGCCACACTGCCTGGCCTCCCAGACCTTCTGAAATCTAGGTGGAAGCCTTCTTAACCTCAGAATTCCCACATTCTGAAGTGCCTAATATCAAGGCCACATGGATGATGCTAAGGTCTGCTGCCAGCCAGAGCAGTAGCCAGGCTTTCTTCTCTCTTGGCTGTAAGGGTCGAGTGCCTGAATTCCTGAGCACTGACTCTGATTCCAAGGAACAAATTTTTCATGCTGGTACCATTTTAGAGCCTGTGTTGGCCACTGTCACTATTCTGGAACATGGCACCCTGTGGCTTCCCCCTCAAGGCAAAGTCCTTTTCCCTTGTGATTTGATTCTTAGGCTGCAAAGGGTGGAGAACTGCTGCCTTCAGTGATCCCCTCAGGCCATACTTTTCATTCTCTTGTTCATTCCTGGCAATGGAGATCCTCTCAACTCTATCCTTGAATTCCACAGCTTTATTGGAGTTTTCTTTCTGGCCAATCTCACAACATTTTAAATCATCCTTCTGGGTTCTTGGCTCTTCATTCTCAACATAGAACTGGCTAAAAGCCCCCAACAACAACCATGCTATTACCTCAATATTTGGCTGCTTTTATGCGGCATCTCCAAACCTTTCCCATCCCTTCCCGTAAGCCATTCCCAAATGGCTTGTAATCCACATGGTCAGGTAGCCACAGTAACAACTTCACTTCTGTCTTGCTTACTTTTCTCTTGTTGCTGGGATAAATACTTGACCCTCAAAATTAGGGAAAGAAAAGTTTGTTTAGCTCACAGTTAGTGGAGGTTTCAGTCCATATTCAGCTGGCTCCAAGACAGACTGGCACATAGCAGAGAGCAGCAGCTCATGGTGGAGGAAGGGAGCAAAATGGCATGAGTAAAAGAAGCAGTACCAGCAACAATGGCAACGGAGTGCAAGTCTCCCTTAAGTTGCATTCAGGCTGTCTGCCCCAGGCAGGGTATAGTTCTCACCTCTACACACACCATAAGAGATAGGCACATTGACCAGTCCTGCAAGATAAATGCAGTTACTATGGTGCAAGCACATACTAATAAAAAATGTTGAGATCATCAAAATCTCAGTCTGTAAAATTTTTGTACCTAGGATTAAGATAATAACAATGACTACTAAATGTAATGTGTTGTCCTGGATTGAATCCTGGGTTGAAAAAGGATATTGGTTAAAAAGTAAGAAAACCTGAATAAAGTACTTCCTACTAATATATCAGTTCTATGGGTAAGAAATGTACCATAATAATGGAAGACAGTGACAATAAGAGAAAGCAGTTGTGTAGTGCACGGATGCTCTGCACTAGCTTCTCATCTTTTCAATACATCTAAAAATGGTTGGGCTAGTGAGATGGCTCAGTGGTCTAAAGCACCTACTTAGAACAAGCTTAGCAAAGCACAGG
>NW_004524622.1:4530814-4538615 GCF_000260255.1 Octodon degus
GTCTCTTTTAAATTACAAAAATACACTTATATTTGTGACAGTTCTAATATCAGTTAGCACTTAGTGTCTTATTTTGTGGTTTGTTGTCCCTGATAGCTATTGCCCAAGACAATTATGGTAGGTAATTATTTGATCACTTGTTTGCTCAGGGTTAGTGCTGCATTCTCTTGTTCCAGGAAGTCTTACCTTCACTTCTGTCATGAGATGAAGGGCACCTAGCCTATCTAGGATGAAACCTGTGCAACTGAGCCTCAAGCCAATATGAGTGAAGATGCCTAATTCCCAACTCTAATTCCTTGTAGCATCTTTACCTTCCCATGCTTTTGCAGTTGTTCTTGTCTTGTGGGCGAAGCATAAGCAGTGGCAGTGCAGCCAAGTATTATGTTTTCTAGGCTTTTCTGACTACAATAGAGCAGACCCTTCTTATGGGATATATTCCCTCAGATTTCCTGTCATATTGCTAGAAATGTCACTTTTCTTCAGTGATTGATTCTTTTTCTTTTGCATGCATGAGTTGCATTTTATTGTGTATTTGTTAACCACAGTCCATCCAGTTGGACAGTGAGGAAGGCTTTCCAGCCACACTCAGTACAGCGCTATGAGCAGACAGTCCCTATGAACACAATGCAATTCTCTAAATCTCATGGAACTGCTCATTCCTATAGCATTTCTTCCATGAGTGGGGTGATAGGTAACTGTGGTGCCAACATGAGATTGGTTGGTACAGTTCCGGGTGGGTCTGGATGCACCTCCCTGAGGAGGGAGCACCTGTCATCTCAGCCGGCAGCACAAGAAGTGCTCTCACAGCTGAATGGAATAATAAGGGGAAGAAGGAACTCTTACTCCTTGCCTCCCTGGAGCACTGCCAGGCTTCATCTTTGCCTTTGTCTTCCATCCTGAGGCTTCGACACAGGCCTTTCAGCACCTTCCTGGTCTGGTTCTGCCCAGGGAACCAGGCCCTGTATTTTTTTTGTTTTTTTTTTTTTTTTAGCAGAACCAGGGATTGAACTCAGATCCTTGTGCTTGCCAGGGAAGCGCTTATTCCACTGAGCCATCTCCCTGACCCAGTTTCAAACCTTTGAGTTCTGACTGGACCTGGCTCTCTGGGCCATTGGTGCCCTTTCACAGGTGCCCAGGGAGCCCCACCTCATAATTCTTAAGTGTCAGATGTGTACTAGAGCTGTTCCTCTAGCATCCCCATGTGCCCTTACCCCTTCACTTCACATATTATTACATGCTATGTTAAAGCAAATTGGGACTCTTTAGGGCTAAGACAATCCTCAGAAGTCACTGAATATATCTCTCCCTGCACAAAATAATGGCATGTATCTCATTTTGAAAGTTTAAAAAACATTGATGTTAAAAATGTGTCTATTTACAGATTTCAATGGAATTATGTGTGTGTGTCTAGTCTGTAAATATAGATACATATGTGTACGTGTGAGCACAAGTGTGTGTGTGTGTGTGTGTCTAGTCTGTAAGTACAGTACGTGTGTGTACATGTGAGCACAATTGTGGGCTCATGGAGATGAGAGAAGGCAGAAATGGATAACAAAGAGGTTTCCCAAATTCCAAGAACTTAGAAAAGCAAATATTTATAGATTCACTAATAAACATCAATTGTTACTCATTTTTCTCTTTTTTAATTTTTAAAGAGAATAAAAAATAATAAAAAAGAAGAGAATGCAGAATTGCAAAAGCAAGATGATAGGAGTTCAGCTATGCTTGTTGTATTGCATATTGTTGACTTCTTCGACAGTATGTTCATGTTGGTCAATCCGGAAATGCAAATCAAAACATTGAGATTCCATCTCACCCCGGAAACAATGACTGTCACTGAAAAGTCATCCGACAACACGTGCTGGCGGGGCTGTGGCGAGAAAGGAGCCCTTCTCCACTGCTGATGGAAATGAGTGCAGACTGGTGCAGCCACTGTGGAAGGCAATGTAGAGGTTCTTCAAAAACCAGGAATATTTTCAACTTTCTGAAGCCAAAGGGTAAACTATTTACCTATTAGGTAAAACAACAATATTTCATGAGATATAGTTATTACTTTTAAGAAATGGCAGTAGACTTCAAAGCAGGGCTGAAACGATAAACAGAATGGAGTTGCACGCAAAAAGAAAATATAATGATGTAAGGATATTTTAGCTTTATTGATACAGTTTGACAATAAAATTATGGATATTTAGGGGATACAAAGTGATGTTTTGATATATCCACTTTATAAAATTATTACTATACTCAAGTTAATTAATATATTCATCACTTCATGCGCTCTGTTCTGTTTATGCTAAGAACAGATCAAAATTACCCTCTGAAAATGTTCCAAGTGCACAATAGCATCCGGTTGGCCATGGTCACCAAGCTCTAAATCTCCAGTCCTTACTCATCTTATGTGATGACTTCTACCAATGATCACTCGACGCCACTTGCTACCAGCCCCAGGCCCTGGCAGCTACCTTTCCACAGATGTTTGCATGAATTTGCTGTGGTTTTGTTTTTTTGCTCAAAATACAATTAGGATCATGCAGTATTTTGTCTTCTTTGTCTGGTCTATTTTGCTTAATTTAATGTCCTCAGGATTCACCCATGTTGCTCCAAGTGGCAAGATTCATTTTTATCTAGAATAAGATTCCATCTTATATGTATACCATATTTTAAAAATTCATTCATTTGGCTATGGACAATTAGATTTTATTCCCACGTATTGCATATTGTGAATGATACTGTAATGAGAACTAACGTGAAAATATGTATTTTCACATGGTGATTTCATTTCTCTGGTTGTGCACCTGGCAGTGGACTTGCTAGATCAGGGGTAATTCTACTTTCGTTGTGTTGGAGAATTACCATGCTGCGTTGTATTGTCACTGTTCTAATTCTCATTTCTCCTAACAGCACAAAAGGGTTTTAACTTTCTTTACAGCCTTTACATCTTTGCTGGTGGCCACCCTAAGTGCTGTGAGGCCATGTTTCAGTGTGATTTTGATGATCAATGATGTTGAGCATCGACTCATGTACCTGATGGTCAGCTTGTAGATCTTTTTGGAAAAAAATATACTAAGGCCGTTTTTAGCTAAAATCTTACTCCATTTTTAGTATGCATTTCAAGTACGTTCCTTTATGAAGATTACATCACTCTCTCATATTGCTATAATATTTGTTTCTACAATATACTAATCTTGAATAACATACTTCTCTATGCTGTCTCCTATATAAATCTAAGCCAATACAATATACACTCTTTAAATATAGGACCCAGAAAAAAAAAAAAAAAGAAAGAAAAAAATAGGACCTAGGGCCAGCCAAATAGCTCAGCAGATTAAAGTACCTGACAGCAGGCTCAGGGGCCAGGGGTTGGATGCCCAGGCCTGTCATGTCGGACCCGCCACCGGAATGTCCTGAGACAGCAATTGAGACTGGGTGTGGCGGTGTGCGTCAGTAATCTCAGCACTTGGGAGGCTGTAAACAGGCAGATCACTACGAATCTGATCTAGTAGTGAGACTCTGAATAGCCTGTAGACCCTGCCCTAAAATAAAATTTAAAAAAACAACAAATAATATGCAACTGACTAGTTTTTCCAGGGTAAATACTTCCTCAATCACTGTTTCTACTGAACTTGTATCACATTCATTCTTCCCCTTTTCTCTTTCCTTAGGGTCTACTTACATTTTTAATATTTTATAATTTTATTTTAAAAAATAATGCAAGATAATAATAAAAAAATTAGAAGTGACACAGAATTTCAACAATCATAATGATATGAATTTGACAGTTTTTATTTATTTATTTATTTATTGGTGGAACCAGGGATTGAACTCAAGGCCTTGTGTTTGCCAGGGAAGCACTTAGTCCACTGAGCCATCTCCCCGGCCCCTGACAGTATTTATTGTATTGCATAGTGCTGCCTGCAAGTTGTTTAGATTCCCAGATATATGCATGCAAAATTGGAAAAAGAAAGAAAAAAAGTTATAAGAAATTAAGAAGAAAGAAAAAGGAAAAAAAATTAAAAAGAAGATGAAAAATTAAGCATTAACTGTTCCTTTCTATAGACCAGCAGAAACCCACAGTACAAATATCCAACCTATCCTGCTTGTATGTGTGGATATTTCTCTTTCCCCTACTCCCTCTCCTGTCCTTCTCAACTCAGTAATTCCTTCCTTTGGAAAGATTCATTCCATTTGCATAGTATCTATCATGCGCTTGAGGTTTTATTACTCTTGCAGGTTCTCACACTAGGGACAAAATGCATTGCTTGCACATGTGGGTTTGATTCATTTCACTCACCAATACAATCTCTAGTTGCTTCCATTTACTGATAAAATCCTCAGATTTATCCTTTTATAGCTGAATAATACTCCATTGTTTAAAAATTAATCTTCTTTATCTGTTCCTCAGTTTATGGGCATTTGGGTTGCTTCCAAGATTTAGCTATGACAAATTGTGTTACTATAAACATGGGTGCACACAAATCGCTGAAGGATGGTCTCCAGTTCTTCAAGAAAAATACTCAGAAGGGGAATAGCTGGGTTGACTGGGATTTCTAATTCTAGTTTTTGGAGGAATCTCTAAACTGATTGACATTTCCAAACCACTTCAAATGGCTTCATCTTGTGATGAGGTTGAATATTCACTTCTTGATTAGTTTAATATGCGGCTTAAGGGTGAAGCCAGTAGAATGTCATTTCTCCCACTGAATTTGAGATCCTTTAAGTCAGGGTGATGACGTTTCTCTGTAGCCATTGCTATTTTGTGGGCTTTTATGTTCCAGAATGTGGTTAACTGTTAGTATCAGTTTTAATTCAGATAATTTTCAACCTATAATTAATTTATTACTGAGGATTTAATTGCAAGTAAGTTTGGAGTATTTTAATACATTTCACCTATTGCCTTTTATAAATATATTTTAATAGTTTTCTCCAGCTACCTCTGCTAAATATCTTTAAACAGAATGATTTTTAACAGTATTATATCAGTTTTATAGTTTTCTTACAGTGTTTGCAAAATATTTTAAATGATTTAAGATTAAAGAACAATTCTAGGAATACTAATGTTTGTCTAGATCACATGTACCATTTCATTTCCACTTCAACAAATCCTTGTGTGTTATATAGTCAATAATTTTATTTTTCAAGTTTTCAAATATGAAATGTTACTATATCAAGAATTCTAATGATGACTTCCACTTAAATCCTCAAGAGAATAAAGAACAAGATGAAAAAATAAAACTAAAGGAAAACTTGTACATAATTTCAAGACATAAAAATGTCAAGTTAAATTGCCTGAAAGAAAAATAAAAGCCACATTATAGCATGTATCCTCTATCATTCCACTCTGTGCTGGTTTTGGAACCATCAATGGGAAGCTGAGGAAAAGGCAGAGGACTGGGAGAAAGAGGGATGAACAGAGCACAATTTTAACCTAAAACCATCATCAGAAGAGCTAATCCATTGGGGCCACGGAGATGGCTCAGTGGAATAAGTGCTTCCTTGGCAAGTGCAAGGGCCTGAGTTCAATCCTCAGTTCTGAAAAAAAAAAAAAAGAGCTAATTCACGCTAAGCTGAAAACAAAAAAATATTCAGGGAAGACTAGAGAATATACAACAGAGGACTGAACGTACATCTTATTTGAATAAGACTTTGCAGTTTGGGGAGAAATAGGGAAAAGAGCAATTAGAGTCAAGGATTAGCATTTGGGCAGGAAATGGATAAATACAGGATCCTGCAAGAACAAAAGGCAAACTACAAATTTAAGGGACATGCCTTTTCACACTTTGTAAAAATTAGCACAGAAAAAATCCTTATAATGTGTTGATTTTGCTATATTTACAGAATGATTATGAATTTTGAAATATTTAGCAACAGAAAAATGATGGGGATTAATAAACTGATGCAGCTATTGAAAATGCCAGATCATAAAATTCAACAGAAAAAGTGCTCCCTGGGGAAAAGGAAAGAACTGTACAGGAAGAGAAATCCATCAGGCACGTGATAAAGCCGAAGAAATAAAGGGAAAGAAGTGTATGAGCAGCTTGTGCACCTTTGCAGTTATTTCTAGAGAGCAATAACACTGAACTTCTTTTATTTGCTCATCGACCACGTACATATCTTTAGAAAATGTCAGTTCACATTCACTGTCTTATTGAATTGTTTGATTTCTATTTATAACTTACTAGAATTTGTTTTGATTTTTGCTTTACTTTCAGTGTGCTCCAGTCCTTGTAACACAGTTCACTATTTGATAATAGCTTTTAAGTTTTTTAATCATCCTCCCTTCACTAATGGAAATATCATTATATTTTGCAAGGAGGAACTGTAAGGCCTTTATTAACAATATTGCTTTAAATGGTATTAGCATCCCCATGAACTGTGCATTCTGATTTAGTTGACTCATAGGCATGATTCAGGGGTGAACAAAATGTCTCCCTACAGCTTGTAAATTCATGTGGGAGAATACTGCTTGATTTTACCAGAAATTTGATGATTGCCAGAAGCCTGTGGTTGCTGTGCAAGCTGAAAGTCTCCGAGGTTCTCACAGGGAGTGGAGATGCCTGCCTTTGCCCTCATCTGCTGCACACGAAAATATTCCCATGTACTAAAAAGCAATATAGAAAATTATAAATTACAGGAAGTAAAATAAGAGAGTCATGTATGTTTTCCAAGCTTCCTAGTCAATGAGATGAGTCATTTTTTTTTTTTCTTGTGGATTTAGGCAGTAAAAAGTTTTAGGCGTTAGGGTGCTTTATATATTTTTTATATTATTATTAAACTGGGAAGGACCAAAAGTTTGCTATTTATATTAAATGGGAAGTATGATCTAGTAGAGTTATTTGTCCATTATCATGTTTGGAGATGCTTGATATCTCTTCAAAATACCCAATTTTGGATAATAAAATATATGACTATATTGCTTATATAGGAATGAAAGAAATTTTGCCAAATATCTTTATATTTTTCCAAGTAAAGCATATATTTTTTACTTTATTTGGAGAATGTGAGTTCTGATTAATGTCAACAAAGGTAATTTATTAAGTAGTATAATGATTAAATTGTCATTTGGCTTTTTAATAAAGGTGCTTAATTAACTATTATAGTGCTAAATTTTTTCTTGACAACCGTTTGACTGGAAGTTATATTTAACTGTTATATAGTATCTTAATTATTTTCCTTTTCCCCATCCCTGTTGATTGGATCTTGAATACTCCAGAGGCCTATGCTTAGAGGCTGAGCTCCCAGCTGAGCTTTGGGGAGGGTAGAAACTTTAAAAGGTGGTGCCTAATGTTAGTCCTTGGGTCCCTGGGGCTGTGCTGTGCAGGGGATGGTGGGACTCTGAGCTCTTTCTACTCTTTGACATCCTGGTCCCAGGGTGAATGGTATTGTGTTGTAATGCATGTCTTGTCATGTCCTGTGACTGACCTGTCAACTCATCTTGAGTAAATCCTCCAAAACTGTAAGCCAAAATAAACCCCTTCTCTTCACAAAATGATGACGTCAGGTATCATAGTTGGGGAAAGCTGACTATCAAACTCATAGCATAACATCTAATTCATAGACTTTTTTTTTCTTACAGAGCACAAAACATTGCTGGTTTTTATCAAGAGAAAATGACACTGACAATGTTAGGCATAAAATGAGTACATTAGAAAGAAAGGAGTTAAATTCAGGTGTTGCCATTAAAGCCACCACTCAGAGGGCTGAGTCAGGAGGATCTCTGCGAGTTCAAGCCAGGCTGAGCTACATAGTGAGACACTATCTCAAAAAACAAATCAAAGCAATAGCAATAAACAAAAAAAGAAGA
>NW_004524622.1:4538715-4541222 GCF_000260255.1 Octodon degus
AAATAAATAAATAAATAAATAAATAAATAAATGCAAGATACCTGTGAGCTATAAGCAGTAAGAATGACAGTAAAATAGTAAGCAAATAAAAGTAATTTTAGCTAAATTTCTAAGTGGTTGTGGAATTTAATTAATTTCTAACTCAACACACAAAATAACATTAATAATTTCTTGATCTACCTGTATCCTCCTGTACACTGGCTTCTGTTTCCTCCTATAATTTTTTATTTTGCTTTTCTAAATATAATTTTTAACATGTTGTCCAAAGCTTCTACATTTTCCTTTTAATTTCTTTTAAATTTTATACTAATTCCATTTTTTTGTTCAATTTTATGCTTTTAGGATACTTGTGCTTATTCAGTTGGCTGTAGCTTAATTATATTCTTTTAAAACATATCTAATTTTAATGTTTTCCTGATGAAAAGAAAAGAAAATCTTCTAGTTTTGTCATTATAATTTTAAACTGTCTCACTTGTGCTTTTTCCCTTTGTTTGATCTGCTGTGTACTGATGTTGTCTATGAACTGAGGTATTTACAAAGTTTTACTATGTGTATGAATTAATAACTTACAAGTATAATGAAATATCTCAGATCTTTCGTTTCTCCAGGACTGGGTGTTGGACCGAGGGGATGCTACAAGCGAGCTACATACCCACGCACTTTTTTCTCCTTTTGTGAGGCAGGGCCTTGCTAGCAGCCCAGGCTGGCCTATAGCTTGCTTGCAATCTTTTTGCCTCTGCTACCTAAGCTTGTGGAAGATATGTGCTATTTTACCTGACTAATAGTAAGCTAATTTTTGCAACAGCTTAGCAATGCTGCCTTGATAATCTTTAAAATCTCTGTGTAGCCACAGGTCTCTCTCTTAGTTCATTATTCCATTCTGTTGGTCTATTTATGACATATCAAAATATCTAGGGAAGGCTTAAATGAAGTATTGATTACAGTAAAAGCCATGCTGCCATTAATCCCTTTCAAAATGCTTACCCTACTTCCTTCACTCTTGTCCATCACTCTTGCTACTCTGCAGCAGTTCAGGAAGTTCTCTTTCATAAATGTCTGTACCAGGTATAGTACAACTATGGTGACCATAGCGGCTGCATGTCACCCACAGCAGGATGTCACTACAGTGAGTCACCAGCCAGCTTGCTCACTGGATGTGGCATCACACAAGCTCTGGCTCTTCCCCAAAGTCAAAATAACCATGGAAGTAAAAGATGTTAACTTCTTCAAGACATCAAAATAGCCAGGCAGCTTAAAGACACAAAGGACTTTCATAATTGCTACAGAAAGGGGCATGGGCGACAAAACAAATGTATTCAAAGCAAGGATAAGGGCAAGCTGTCTTTTAATAGATTTTTTTTTACTTATAACTGAAATATTCACTGTTTCCAATCATACCATGTCCATGCTCCTGTTTCATTGCTATACTGTGTTAATTAATGGAGCATTATAGCAAATATGGTGTTTGGGAGGCATTTCACCTGATTAATGTGAAACTTTAGGAGTGTCTTACCTGTGTTCATTCTTTGTTTCTCAAAATGTTAGCATTCTTTAAAACATGATCACAGATATTATTATTTTAGTTGCAATGCTATTAACTATTTTCATTAATATGGAAACAATTTATGTATTTTTAATAGTGAGCCCATCAATAAACATTGTATATCTGTTCATTTAAACTCTCTATAATATATTCCAATAAAAGATATAACTTCCACACCTAAATTGATCTGAATTTTAATGGCATTGGTTTGCAAAGTATTATTTTAAAAAATGAGTCTTTTGCCATTTTCTTTCTTTCTTTTTTTGTATTTTAGGGAAGGGTCTACAGAGTGTTCAGAGTCTCACTACTAGATCGGACTCATAATGATCCTCCTGTTTACAGCTTCCCAAGAGCTAGGATTACAGGTGTGTGCCACCACGCCCAGTCTCAATTGCTATCTCAGCATGTGCTATTTGGCCAGCCCTCTTTTGCCATTATTAAAATGAATAATAATGTATTGCCACATAATAATACCTAGAGGTCTGCTCCAGGAAATGTAATGAAACAATTGAAAACATGCATTCAAACTTATTTATTTATCGCTGTTCATAGAAATTCTATTTACAATACCTAAATGTGAAAACAACTGACATGTACATGGATAAACAAACTGCATAATGTATGTGAAATGGAACAATATGTCAGACTTGGAAAGGAAGTGAAATGCTGATGCATATAGAACAGATGGATCTTGAGCACAGCGGGGTAAGGGAAATAAGGCCATCACATGATTGAAAGTTGTGTGAATTTACTTATGTGAGATACTGGAATAGTTGGATTTAAAAATAGTGAAAGTAGACAAGCATTTGTCTGAGGCTAACCGGAGGGGGCGAGTGGAGGAACGGCAGAGGGTGTGGAGTTCCTCAAAGGAAGGCATGAGAGTTCCAGGCGGGAGTGACAGGGACGGCCTCATAGCAATGTGAAAACCCTGAAACCACTGAATCGTATTATTAAAAATTGTCAA
>NW_004524622.1:4547131-4548271 GCF_000260255.1 Octodon degus
AACTTTCCTCTTACAGAGCATCCTTAGTGAGGGGATGCTGCTACTACCTCAGTCTCTGTGTTCTTCACATTCACACAGTCACAAGCATTCATAGATGCTGTTGAAGAATGCTGCTTAATGGGTGGGGGCCCTGTGCGCACGCCGAGGCAAAGCACCCCACTACCACTACGGCACCCGCAAGGAAGAACTGCAGGTGTGAACAGCAGCTGAATGTAGGACAGACAAAACTCATCACGGAGTCGCTAGGTAACTAAGGAAACATTAAAACCGTGAGCATGATTATGAATTTTAAGATGAAAACACGTAAAATATATATCCATCATGCTTTGCATAGTAGGTCTGGCTGGCAATTTTTAAAAACTGATTTCATGTTAAGTGTTGAAAAAGAAATGGCAGGAAGAGAGTTTTTTTCAAGTTTTTTCATTGTACTTCATTGCTAATATAAATATATCACACAATAAAAGGTTTCCAGCTATCTTTTAAGCAACAATACATTTTAATGGCCTATCAGATCATCATTTACACATTAACATTGCCAAAATTTTGAGTGAATAACTTTTTGCATAAATATAAAGTAAAATTATACGCAGCATAAGAATGAAAACAAATAAGAACCAATTCAATGTCCTAAACTTTGAACTCATGAACTCTGGTCCTACGGTTGTCTTCTGTTCAGTACATGAATGAAAAGCTCTTATTAGCTTGCAGGGGGGAGAACCAGAAATTTACAAACCTGAAAAAAATCTCTATTATGTATCTATTTTATCATTTTAGTTCTATACTTAAAGACATAAAGATAAAATATGGATAGAAAAATGTATACTAATAAATGAATTCTTTCTTTTATTTTAATATTGTTGAGATTCATGTTTTTCATCTATTTCCTTGCATTTCATTGCTGTGTAGCTTATCATCTGATCCTGGAAATAAAAAAAAATATTTAGCAAAAATATTCAATTACATGAGACAGAAACAAATATCCCGTATCAAATAATTTCCCTTATTGCTGTACCTGAAATTATTATTAAGTGTGTATGGTGTTGCAATTCTAAGAAGCAGTGACAAAATATACAGTCTGTAGCATTCATATTTGGAATAAATTGTTTTGTTTTTGTGCTCTTTTATTTTGTAAGAAATGCA
>NW_004524622.1:4548371-4551009 GCF_000260255.1 Octodon degus
GAGCAGATAGAAAAGTCATGGCCATTGACATTGAGAATATAAGTATTTCACAAAAGTGGCTATCATTTTATAGAAAAAGCTATAATTATGATATGTTAATACTATAATTAAAATCTTTCTAAATTTCAAGAGCATCCCAACATAAGGCAATGGTGGAAAGGTTAGTTTTATAATTGAAATTAAATTTATTCATCAGATAAATATATGTAATGCATATATGGAAGCTGAATGTCATGTCATACTTGAGCTCTTACTTAGGTAAATGTGTAAAATACACCATCACTGTGTGTTTATTTCTTTCTAAAGCTAGGGGAAATAGAACATATAATGTGGCAAAGGCTATGGAAAAATTCAACACCAATAAAAAAAACAAAGAGGAAGGAAGATAGACATAGGTCTCCTTTTTAAAAAAACAAAAATAGGAATGAAATTGAAGCATGAAGTACAGAAAGAAATAATAAGATTATATACCTGAACATGTTAAGTACTGCATTAAGAGAAAGAGACCCTCAAATTTCATAAAAATAAATACAAATTTATTTGAACTCTACAAAATGCAATCAAAATTGTCAAAGACATTTTAATTATGATGATTTATTTGTTGAAAATTAAAGCAGTAAAATATTGAAGCAGAATGTCTGGCATCTCTTTTGTCACATAGAACATTTAAAAAAATACATAGAACTAATTATTTCATATTGATAGGTCAAAGATTCTAAATGTCTTAAGACTGTATACTATAATGCAATTATATTGATTTAATTAAGAGTATTTCAATTCACAGTAAGTAAATTAAGGGGAATTTTCTTTTCTTTATTCCTTTTTAATTTTTTTTTTCAGAACCAGGGATTGAACTCAAGCCCTTGCACTTGCCAGGCAAGCCCTTATTCCTCTGAGCCATCTCCCTGGCCCCCTGGAATTTTCATTCACAAATAAACATTGTTTATTCACAGCAATATCCAGGTAATACACTCAGTTGCTTATTAGATCAAATAGTTTTATATATACTATTATTTGGAATTTTTAAATCATAAAGATGTACAGATCTGTATATTTAGCAAAATTTTCCACAGTAAGAGATGAAGACACCTGGACATAGTAATTTTTAAGCTTACTATATTTATATAAATGATTGAATATATTGATATAAATTATTGAATTTTTGATCAAAGTCATGCATTCAAAAGACCACCTGTAAGTTATTTTTAACTTTATAAGAATAGTATAGTCAGGCCAGATAGCTCAGCAGACTAAAGCGCCTGCCTACGCAGAGTGCAGTGGCCGACCTTCGATCCCTGGCATGCCTTGCCAGCCCTGTCCCTGGAGCACACTGAGACAGCAACTGAGATTGGGTGTAGTGGCGCATTCCTATCATCCCCGGGTTTGGGAAGCTGAAAACAGGAGGATCACTATGAGTCGGATCTACATAGTTGAGACCCTGTACACCCTGTAGACCCTGTCCTAAATTCATAAAAAAAAGTAATGTTGCGTATCTGTTGAAAATTTAATAGTAACATATTATAGAAAGAAGAATGGGATTATAATATTCATAACTGAAAAAAGCAATGTTTTATGATATGACAAATATTATATACAGTGGTACCTCAGCGCACAAATTGAATTCTCTGCTCAACTCTGGGGAAGCTGGCTGCAGTCATGTTTGTCACCCAGTACAGAGTTTCTGGATTGAAGCAAACGTTTGTCCATGCTTCTGTTTGTCAGCCAAATTGTGAACAGGAGTGTTTGTTAAGTATCACTGTACATGAATAAATATGAATGTTTATTTAATAAAGTCATGTTTAAATTTGCTAAGTATTAATATTTATTTTAGGAATAGTCTTTTAAAGTGATTATTTTAACTACCATCATTAAAGCTTTCCAAATTCCAGAAGTCTTTGATTAGTTCTGCATAAAAATTCAATTACTTCTTATTCATTCTTATGTAATGGAATATAAATCAAAATATTTGTAGCATACAACAGCATGAACAGATTTTGTATAGTTTCCTTAAATACTAGTTGTCAATTTTGGCTGTTATCCATATAGCTTTTCCAGAACTTGGAGGTATCTAATAACTGAGATGTTGGTATGCTTTGGAAATCCAGTCCTCCCAAAGTCCTCCTGTCCAGAGCTTGGTCCCCAGTCCCCAAGGCAATGGCCATGAGTGACAGGGGACTCCTCAGCAGGAGTAGATGCGCAGATGTGACAGGAAGGCGGGACTCCGGCCCCCCGCTTTTTGACACCTGGTTGGGCTGTGAGCTGTTTGCCGGATTGCGGGCTCCTTGCTTGATATGCGGCCTCCTCTCAGGTAGAAGCATTCATCGCTGGAGAGATCCTCTTAACTTGTGAGCCAGGACTTGTTATAGTTGAATATCTGAGGCATATTGTTTTGGTGACATATATCTAATAACTATGGATGCTGAAGGTAGACAAAACTAATACAGCTGCTAAAGCTGAATACAATTTGCTCAAAGTCATCCAGTGAGAGCCATGAAATCTTGCACACCTGCGAAACATACATTTCATCTAGTTATGTATACAGGCTATTACACAAAACAGAAATTTCTCTACTAATAATTTCAGCCAGGGGATGGGGAGATGGCTCAGTGGAATAAGTGCTTCTCTGGCAAGCGCAAGG
>NW_004524622.1:4551109-4552798 GCF_000260255.1 Octodon degus
ATTCTAAGAAGCAGTGACAAAATATACAGTCTGTAGCATTCATATTTGGAATAAATTGTTTTGTTTTTGTGCTCTTTTATTTTGTAAGAAATGCAATCCAACAAACTAGAAGAAATGTGACCCTATGGGATTTGTGATTGAATTGTGTTTAAATGGGGCCATTTGGGGTAGGACTGAGTTTCGCTCACTGACCTCGGAAGCGCTGACCCATGTGAGTGGCATCACAGGCTGTCTATTAGACCCATGAGGGACAACCTGGAGGAGTCCATCAGCTTGGAGCTTGTCTGCCCCTGATTAAGGAAACAGAACTTCTTCCTAGTTACACATATAAAAATTTCTTTACCTGAATACATTACAGTAAGCAGAGTTAAGGACTGAAACAGCAGTGTAAGAACAGAGCTATATGTCATGTGCCACACTGAGGCTTACTTAAGCTGGTACAAGCACAGTCGTATCCTGACCTGCATGTAACTTCAGGGCGCAACCATTTTCAGAGAACATATAAAGCCATACTGAAGTTTAGTGAAGAGGAAACTTCATATTGTATTGTGAGGGACATTCATTTTGTCACATTTCTTAAGTTCAAATGACCCTTTACTAAGCACTTCTTCTTTGTTTATTGTTTGATGTTTCATGCTGCAGTTCCAGTCAGATTGTATAACAAGTCTCACCTACCATTAATCGTGCACAGGAAGTAACCAGATGAAGTCAGTAAAAGGTGTGCGCCACATTCCAAACATACATGAAATGGAGGAAACAGAAGGATTATTTTGCAAAAATATGGGAGAGAAGAAATGGATCCTTTTGTAAAACTATAGTACCTGGGTATTTTGACATAGATTTAAACCAGCTGCAGTTTAAAAATATTTGAAAAAAAATCTGTTTGTACTATAATTCACAAACTTTTCCTTATTCTTGTCTGAACAAAGAGTAACAATGATTTACATGGCATTACGTTGTATGACTTATTATGTGTAACTAAGGTGTTTTAATATATGCAAGATGATATGCACAACTTTTATGTGAATACTATTCCTTTTTACTTAAATACTCCCAGATATTACAGGGGTTCTTGAACCAATTACCCATGTAGACTGATATGCAATTGTACTTCCATCTTTCATAATTCAGCTTTTGTGCTAGGCAGGGTGGCACGCACCTGTAATCCCAGCACTCTGGAGGCTGAGGCAGGAGCAACACCAAGAGTTTGAGGCCAGCCTGTGCTACATAGCGAGTTCAATGTCAGCCTCCTGAACTGCATAGCAAGACTGTCTTCAAAAAACTGTAATAATTTAATGTTTGAGGCCTTAAGATTTCTTATAAACTATTAGTCCTGTAATAAAATTTGAGTATTTCCTCTGGAGGTCTAAATAGTATTTTTTATTCAGCTTTATTTTTATTTTTTTAAATGTGGGCAAAACAGCAGGTTATAGATAAAGTAAGAAAGAAAATCAGAAAGTTCATTCTTTCCCTTCAATCATGATTAGATTCCTACTAATGCTGAGCAGTAATGTTCCTAAGTAGAGCTGAAGAGACTGACTTAGAGAAGGCAATGCCTGCAACGAGGACTCCAGTGCAATATTCCTTCGGGACAGGGATGAAAACCCCAACGAACAACTAAAACTGAGCATTTCTGAGCTCCAAACGTTAAGCAAAGAAGTAGAATAAAGTAAAAAAAAGAAAAAAAAA
>NW_004524622.1:4556800-4557985 GCF_000260255.1 Octodon degus
GTTGACTAACCCGCGGGTCGGGTCACAAAGACCCATACTTTCAAGAAAAGCCACTGGACATTTCTAGGCCAGCAACTGTAACGCTTGCTTTGCACCATTTCAGCATCAGTCTCCCTTCTCCTTCAACACAGCATAGCAGCCCTGAACCACCACAAGTCTTGCGTCCATAGGAAATACCACTTTTGGAGCACAATTATAAATCCTAGTCTCAATACTTTCTCTGAATTCCATTTCCAAGGTATTGCAGCATTTTGATTTGACTTGGAGCTTATCTGAATAAGAAAAAAAAATAAGGATCCTTACTACCAGGTTATTATTAAGCATAACAGCCTTCAGCTTGCAACAGTAGAGCTCCCCAAAAGTACAACACCCACTTAAAACAGTAAAAGATGGTAGAGAAGAATGAGATGCCCACGGGAGGCTGCAGAAAGTGCAAATGTGTTTCCGGAGACGTAGAGAGCTCTCTCTCTCTCTCTCTCTCTCTCTCTCTCTCTCTCTCTCTCTCTCTCTCTCTCTCTCTGACACAATGGCAAAAGTAAATTAATAAAAGCCATGGTAGCTCCCCTCTGGCTGACTTTGAGACCCTGTCCGAGGAGAAGTGAAAGCAAAGGCTGTCATGAATTCTCTGAGGTGTGAAACTGCCTTCACCCGAATGCTGCATTCACAGAGGGTGGGAAGCGTTCAGGCAGCGACAGGAGGGAAACTTCCAACCGCTGAATTATACTGACCCAGGTAAGCCCGAGAAAGACACACTTAAAAAGTAAAGCACATTTTAAAAGCAAAAGTGCTATGAAAGAACTCAGTAACTGTGCTGAGAGGATGAAGAATCTGAGGATTAGTTCAAAATAGTGGCTACAAAAATAACCACAGTATCCTCAGGTTCAGATTTCAGAGCTGCTCTCTTAGGGCCTTCACTCTATTTTTGTTGAGTATGTACTTTAAATTCTACTTAACAAACTTCTTTATGCCTTCAAAAAAACAGAAATAATAGCAACAAGAAAAATAAAATTGTCCTGTGGATTTCTGCCAGTCTATAGAAAGGAGCAGTTAATGTTTATTTTTTAAATCTTAGACTGGGTGTGGTGGTGCAAGCCTGGAATCCCAGCACTTGGGAGGCTGTAAACAGCAGGATTACTATGAGTCTGATCTATGCAGTGAGACCCTGTAGATCCTGTCCTGAATACA
>NW_004524622.1:4558085-4596742 GCF_000260255.1 Octodon degus
AAAAAAAGAAAAAGAAAAAAATCGTTTTTCTCTCTCTTCTTAATTTCTTATAACTTTTTTCTTCTTTTTCCAATTTTGCATCCATATGTCTGGTAATCTGAACGACTAAATTGAAAATGACACTGTCACAAAACAAATACTGTCAAGTTTACATTATTTTGTTTAGTGAAATTCTGTATCTTTTCTAATTTTTATTACTTTTTTTTCTTTTTGGTGTTCAGGGTCTCACTACTAGATCAGACTTACAGTGATCAGCCTGTTTACAGTCTCCCAAGGGCTGGGTTTACAGGCGTGCGCCACCATGCCCAGTCTCAATTGGCATCTCAGTGCGCCCTGGGGTGGGGATGGCATGGCAGAACTGGGGATTGAACCTCTGCCCCTGCCCCTGCTTGCAGGTGCTTTAATCTACTGAGCTATTTAGCGGGCCCTTTTATTACTATTTTGTATTCTCTTTAAAAGTAAAAAAGAAACATAACAGTATAGACAAAATAAAAAGGATCTTACATGAAGTTTGTTAAAATGTACAAAACCATCATCTTAGAAAAAAAATTGCAAAAAAGGAGAAGTATGCCACATATGCAGGAAAATCTATGCCCAACAGAATGTGCCCTTGAAAAGCTACAGCTACAGGGACAGTGTGGACTTGTCACTGTTGGTGGCTTGAAAGCATATGCGTCTGTGGGTGGGACGTGAGTTTCCTTGTGTGCTTTAAAATAGAACATGGTGATGGTTGCAAACATTTGTGAACAAAATAAAAAATCTCCAACTTGTAAATCAAGAGCGGGCTGGTATGTGAATCATCTGCCAATAAACTATTAGGACCATAATGCAGTGAAGCACAGCAGACTCACTCTTCACTGCAGCATGGTTTCCCTTATGTGAGCTCCCAGAATACAAATATAGGGCAAAATGAAAGGCAGATGACTGAAGAGAAGGAGAGGGCTCTTTCTCAAGTGTAAGGGGAAGAGGAGACAGAGGGGACGGGAAAAGAAAAAGAAATAGACCAGAGCTTTAGCAAATGGAAAGGGACCAACATTTGGGACAGAGAGTGGTAGGTGGGTTAGGGAAGGAAAAGACAATTGAGATGCGCCATGTTCATGGCCTGACTCCGCACCATGTAGGGAATCATCAGGCACCCCAAACCTACTGATAAAAGTGAACAATAAACATAAAGAGTAAAAATAAAATAATATGGTATACAACGTATACTCATGTATTAATATTCCATACACTTGTCAATTAACATCATTATATCCAATCACAAGCGTAGCTAAAATGTATTATAATGATTTATATCACTTACAGAGAATCATGAAAAAGGACAGAAGATCCACTAAGCTATATTTGCATTTTTCAAGTTAGGAAATCATATAATAAATGGGCACTGGCTATTGTTTACCATATGAGTATTTTGGTTGATGACATGACATCTTTAATGATTTCTATTAGGAAGCAAGAACCCAGTAAATATTAACTACACAAGTACGGTCTCCATGAACCATTGCCTGCCCATGTTACACCTTTGTTTCATGTTCCTTGGTTCCTTCTGTACACGTGTGTGTGTGTGTGTGTGTGTGTGTGTGTGTGTGTGTGTGTGAAAATGGAAGTGTAGCTTAAGCCCAATTTGTGTGTTTCCAATCATGATGGAATAAGAAACCTTTCAAAGAGACCAAACCAATATGAAAACACACCACACTGTAAAAATTTCTCAATAAAACTGTGTCTGAGCTGAGTTACCAAACTTACTTTATGGACTTATATTTTCCTTTGTTAGCAATGCCTTTCATAAAGTTCATACAATTTGAAAAAAAGCACAGTAAGGGATGATCAACATGTTGTACATGCTTTCTGAGGAAATTCATGTTCTTTCTTTCCCCTCTGCGGTGTAGTCTATGATTACGTATCTGTCTATACTAATCAGAGTCATTTGTTCAAAAAGCGACAATATTAACCGGGGTGAGCACGTACCACACTGCGGAGATGTCATGATGCCCCATCTGGATAGCAAGGGAGAAAATGCAGAGTTATTTTTCAGAAGCCACTTGAGAAAATGAAACAAATTATTTGAAGGATATGCATTCATAAGGCTTACTTCCAAATTGTAAAATAAAACTGAACACCAGTCCTTGCATTTGAAAATATTAGAACTTATTTAGGTCACCTAGATGTCAGATAAAAATATACCAGAGGCCTCCAGGAACACTGAGCTCAAAATTGGCAAATGGAGACAGTATCTCACAAGAAACCATTTTAATGGGTTTATAAAAGCTCAAGTCTCTAAGGAACATTTTTTTCCTCAGGAAAATGTCATAGAAATACCTGTCTCACTCTATGTTCATGTACAGTGGAGCTGTTCAGTTTTCCTACCCAGAGCCTGTGGTCGGTGGGTCAAAGGTGTGTGTGTGTGTGTGTGTGTGTGTGTGTGTGTGTGTGTGTGTGTGTATGCATTTATAATACTTTATGGCCACATGCAGCCACATGCATTTACATACAGACATTTTTACTCATACAATGTCTTATGCTAGATGACTTAGCAATATATTTGATGTAAAAGAATCCTTATATAGTAGTTTAATTAGAGTTTATTAAAGGAAATATGTATGTACTTTTCTATTAGGCATATGTTTCAAATGAATTTATAGCCATAATTCATGTGTTAAATTTCTCTTTCTGCCTGCTCTCTTCATAGAATCAAGAATTAAATTACTAGGAAAAATTCTCCCTGGCACCGAAAAAAACTTCTAAATCAAGTAGGTGCATTTAGTGTTGGATATTTGGATATTCATCTTAAATAAGTAAAATAGAACACAAAAGAGAGGAGGATAAAGAAAAAACTGAGTAGTAATTTTATGTCTCAGATATGTTTTCAAAGAGTCTTATTTGATAGACTTCTCTCTGTGATGTTTATAACAAAAGAAATTAACCCAGTAACCTCAGCGGTAAGGTCTATGGAAACTTAAACTGGTTCAATCTGAATCCTTCTTTTCAGCATCCATTAGATGTCCAAAACCCCATTCTCATTTTTGATATCAGTACTATTCTGATCACAATACCTTACCTGGTCCCATGGTCGACTGGTTTAATTATAGATGTGTAAGCATGGCCACAAAGTCTGATGCGTAGCAACGCGTGCACCAGGGTTGCTGTAAGTGTCAGGAACGACGCTCGTTTCTAGGTGCGCATTAAAATCAGCCACATTTGCTTTTGTGCCCTCGCCTGTTTGGTCACATTCCTACCTCTCAACCTGCTCTTCCTCCTCATGCCAAGGTTGTGGATTTCATTCCCCTGTGTCTGTTGCTGCTACTCCTGAAAATGTTTAAATTGCTGAAAGTTTTCTTGATTGTAGAAGGACTGAGCCACTTCTACAGAAGATACTGTTAGAAATCTGAGGGGTTTGCCTGAGAGGTCTATTTTCATACTTTATCTCCTACTATCTGTATTTTAACTAAACATCAAAACTTTCACAGTAGAAGATATAGCCTTCCTTCCCTTAGCAGTCTCCCACTAATTGTAGTATTTCAGAGTTTCAACAAATGATTGCTCCTCTCTTCTTAAGATGCCACATATGCTGAATTGTCGCTGCTCTCTACTTTGGATTTCATGGTTTGCCCTTCCTCTATGAAATGCATACATGGTGGATTTCTTCAAGTTCTCTGCTTGTCTTCTTTCTTTCCATTTCTTCATAGAAACTTCTTCCATGTCCAAACTGAAATCTGTAAACTAGCCTAGACTACTGTCTCAGTCGCTTAGCCACTGAGTTGTAGAAGCAGACACCCAGAACTTCAAGGAGGAGAAATTCATTTGGGCTCATAGTTTTTAGAATTTCTGTGCACAGTTGCTTTGGGAGAGGACAGAGTGGCAGAGGGGAAGCCAGGAAGTGACTGCACACATTGGAGTGTCTTGGAGGGAGGAGGGATGGGAGGAGCAGGGCAGGGGCATGGAAGTCACCCACAGTGACTGCCTCTTCCAGTTGGTGCCCACTTCTAAGAGCTAAAAGCAGGTCAACAGGAATGGCCAATAACACTCTCACATTAGACCCGCCCCACCTATGTGAGTAGGAACCTTTGAGGCAACTTCTAGGTACAACCATATCTACTACTCTGAGTTGAAGTATCTCAGTCTAAATTTTAGTTCTGAAAACTTGTTCCTGGGCCATTGTTCCCCACACAGCATATTTTCCAATTTTACATATGCGTGTGTGTTGGTTTTGCAAAACTTGGACCCAGGATTTGACATATAAACCAATTAATGGTTAAGATGTTTTCAAGGGAACCTGCACACAAATGCTTTCTATTGAATTGTTCATTTTATCCATCTTTCCTTCCTTTCAATGATCACACAGGCACACCTAAGTAAGCCATTAGATTCATTCTAATTTGTTAAGTAATTTAATTTGAAAACTCATAACTGATTGATCTACTTAAATTTCATGACTCATTTTTCTTTCTTTTTAAATTTATTCTATTTTATTTTTTTATTTTGAAGAGTAAAAGCAAAAGCAAATAGCAGAAATGGGGCACCATATAGAAGTAAATATGCTCCAGATTTTCAAAATGGGAATAGTTAATTAACAATGTTTGTTAGACTATCAATTTTTATCATCAGATCTGCTGCACAGATTAGCAGCAATAGTTATGCAAGATTGGATAAATAATTATTAGCTATTGTTTTCAAAAACCTTAACTTTCTATTTGCTTATGCTCTTCATTTGAATTTTATTTTATTCTGAAGAGTAAAAACAGAAGCAAAAACAAATAGAAAAAGAGACAGAAACAATAACATACAACAACACACATGTTACAGATTTTTAAAACAGGAATAAGTAAGAATGGTTGTCATATTATCTATTTTTATCATCAAATCAGTTGCTCAGATTAGCAGATATAGTTATGCAAGATTGAGAAAATAATTGAATATTGGTTCTTGCTTTCAAGAATTTTTTTCCTTGTCTTTTTTTGTTTTAATTTATTTTAAAGAGAATATAATAATTAATCAGACATCAGAAACAGTACACATTTCGAAGACCAAGATGAGAGGCATTCAACCATGGACTTTATATTACACATTGCTTTCCTTGATGTAGTTGTTCAGATTGTAGATATCAGCATGCAGATTTAGTAAAGGTGAAAATTCTAAATATTAACTGCTATTTTCAAAAAACTGATGGAAATTATGAGTACAATAATTTCAAGCATTCTGTATATATACTTGCATATTTTTCACTCTTTCCTTTTTATCTACTTTTTCTCCTTTCTCTCATGTTCATTGTTTAATCCTTAAGCTTGCTTTCTTTCTGTTTTACTATCTCTCTCTCTCTCTCTCTCTCTCTCTCTCTCTCTCTCTCTCTGTGTGTGTGTGTGTAGGGTATAGCTACACAGTTTGGACTCATAGAGATCTTCCTGCATTCAGCCTCCCCAGTGTGGGGATTGCAGGCGTACGCCACATGCCAAAACTCTGGCCACCTCAGCCTGCCCTGGCATGGCATGTGGTGCTGGGAATCAAATCATGGTCCCTGAGCTTGCCTAAGTAGGTGTTTTAGTCTGCTGAGCTATCACACCAGCCCCTACTATATCTATTATACCTTTCAGGTTTTATTTATTCTTTCAGGTTCTTACACTAGGGGGACAATATGGTATTTACACATGCAGGTCTGGTTTATTTCACTTACCAGTATAGTCTCTAGTTGTATCTATTTACCTATCAAGGCTTAAACTTTTTTCTTTCTTTATAACTGAGTAATACTCCATTGAATAAAAATGCCATGTTTTTCATCCATTCCTCAGGTAATGGACATTTTGGTTATTTCTAAGATTTGACTATGACAAACTGTGCTGCTATAAACATGGGTGACTATACATCACCGTGGTATGATGTTTTCAGTTCTTCTGGGAAAATATCTAGAAGGGGAATAGCTAGAAAGAGTAAGATTTCCAATCCTAGTTTTTGAGGAGTTGCCGTACTGATTTTACAGTGGTTGCACCAGTCTACACTCTTACTTGCAGAGAAGAAGTATTCTGTTTTCCCCACAGCCTCTCCAGCATTTGTTAATTGTTGATTTCTTTATGATAGCCATTTTCTCTAGGGTGAGATGGTATCTCAATGTTGGTTTAATTTGACTATACCTGGGCATACCTACCGGGAGTGAATCATGGGACTGACAGCTAGCAGGACACAGCAGGCTCACTCCACCTCAGTGTATCTACCCAGGAAGGAGCCACAGGGACCAGCAGCCAGTGGGACCTAGTGGTTCACTTGTACTGCACTCAACTAGAAGGGGCTGAACACAACAACCAGACCCAAGCCAGGACCCACCAGTAGAGTTCGAGTTCAGTGGTTCTAGGCCCAGTGAGCTGAGGTTTACAGCTGGCCCAGCCAAGCCCAGCCAGAGGCCCAGACCTACAGAAGCATCCTTGCAGCATAGAGGTGGCAGCAGGTAACTGCAATGAGCTGATCTGCCTGGAAGACTCCAGGTGCAGGAAGTCAAAATGCCCAGACAGAACTAGGAAAGCTAATTTAAATACAAATTCCCAATTTAAGATCTGCCTTGTTATACAGCTATAGTATTTGTTCCTATGGTCCAAAGTACAAACCCATTGGTTACAAAAGTTTTTCAGTAAATTTCACTAGCTGTTAATAGTATTACTAATAGTACTACTGTAAATAGGAAAATTTCTGCAGAAACCACATGTTTTGCCTTGAGTATTAATACAGGGATGTGCTGGGTAATAACCTCACCAAAGCTATACACTGAAGGACAGATATCAGTGCCAAAGACAAACCAATATCTCACTCTCAATCAATAGAGAAAGCAGAATCTTGGGACACACACAAAAGAGGAATCGCTGAGACAGGAGAGATACCAAAGAAATAGACTTTTTACAGAAAGAGTCTGACTACAGTGATATAGCTACCTACTGTCCAACCTTCACAAAAAGGTATCACAGAAATAAAAATAAAAAAATTTTTTTGAAACAGAAAATGACGAAAAGGAGGAGTAAGATGCATTCTCAGGCCCCAAGTTCACCCAGAGCAAAATCAAGAAACATCAGCATAGAAAAACCACTCCTGAAGCCTCTGAAATAATAGCAACTGAAGTAAAGAAACAAATCAGAGGAGGATAAAGAAAATCAGATCAGAAATAATCTCACAGGTAAAAACAAAAGTGATAACTAATGAAAGAATTGCTAAGCATTTCTAAATAAGACACTAATGAAAAATAGAGGAGATTAGAAAGATCATGGAAACACTGAATGAAAAATATACAAAAGAAATAGAACGCTGAAAAATATACAAAAGAAATAGAACACATGAAGCAGATTCAAAGAGATATGTAAGAAATTAAAAACTCCATTAAAAGTCGGCAAAGCCATTTGAATGAAAGTGAAGACAGACTCTCACACTTTGAAAATGCAGGTGCTGCTAGTGAAGAAGTAAGGCAAGATCTTTTAAAAACAACTAGCATCCAAGAAATAGTAATTCAATAGCTGCAGGATGATGCAAAGATGAACAACACAAGATTAACAGGAATCCACAAGAAAGAAGGAGGCAATGCAATTGACATGAAAATAATATGGGCAGAAGTAGTAGGAAACTTCCCAAATGTGGGAAAACAATCAAACATTCAGGTAACTGTGGCGTATGGAGCTCCAAATACTATCAGCGCAAAGGGCTGCCAGATAGCTGAGCACAGTAAAGCACTTGCTTAGGTAAATGCAGGGACGAGGATTCATGCTGTGCCACCCTCACCCCTGGGGTGTGATGAGAGCACAATTGAAACTTGGTGTGGTGGCGCACACTGATATCCTAGCACTTGGGAGGCTGAGAGCAGGAGGATCACTACACGCCCAATCTGTGTAGTGAAACCCTATAGACCCTGTATTAAATACACAAAAAAAACCAATCCAATTAAAACTGCACCCAGACATGTAATAATCAAGATCCCAGAAATTCAGCACAAGAACAACACATGAAAAACTCCTAGGTAGAAGAAAAAGATTGCATTTAAAGGAAAACTCATCATAATCACACCAAATTTCTCCTCACAAACCATCAAGTCAAGAACAGCATGGAACGAAGAACTACAAGTCCTCCAGAAAAACAAATTCCAACCCAGACTGATACACCCTGCAAACCTCTCTTTCAAGTTTACAGGAGAAGTGAAACACCCCCATGACAAAGAGCAACTAAAGAAACTCAGGATGGCCAAACCATCCTACAGAGAGTACTAAAAGTTATTCTAGAAAGGGATAAAAATATACACAACTTCAAAAATGACAAGAGAAGGAACCTACCAAACACAGCAAACTATTAAACAGCAGGAGCAAAGTAAAAAAAAATAATAATAATATGACAAACTTAAGTCAATACCCATCAATTTAATCCACCGATTTAAATGCACTCAATCCACCAATTAAAGTAAATAGTCTGGCAGAGTGGATTAAGAAACAAAAATCCAGCTATATGCTGTATACAAGTAACACATTTCACCCATAAACAAATTCATAGGCTAAAAGATAAGTGATGGAAAACAATACTACATGTTTTAGGACCTTAGAAAAAAGGGAGAAGTAGCTATTCTGTTCACAGACAATCTGAGCTTTGAACCAAGAATGATCAAAAGAGATAAAGAAGATCAGTATATACAGGTTAGGGGAAAAGTTCAAGAGGAAGAGAGAGCAGTTATAAATACATCAGTACCAAATATGGGAGCACCCACCTATGTCCAACAAATTTTAAAGGACACGAAAGATCTAATAACTAATATCACAACACCTGGGATCTCATCTTATTGAGAAGTTTAGGCACACAAAAGAAATCACCAGCAGAGTGCAAAGTCAGCCCACAAATTGGGAAGAAATGGTAACCAACAATCATTCAAAGGACTTCTATCTAAATTATATTAAGAAGTTTAAAAAAATTGGCTCCCAAAATTTGAAAACCCAGTCTAAAAATGGACATGTAAGATGCATACACACTTCTTAGGGAAGAAATATAAGTGGCAAATAAATACATGAGAAAATGTTCTGGCCATTTGAGAAATTCATTTTTTCTCTCTATCTCTGGACTCATGGCTTGGAATAACCAAATGAATTACATATGAGCAAAAGATATGTTCTTAGACACCAAAAATGATAAGATACTTATTTACACAAAATACAATGGATGTATAAAATAAAGACATTCATGGGCTGGGGAGAGAGCTCAGCAGTCTCAACACCTGCCTAGCAAGTGCAAGGACCCGAGTTCAAGCCTAGTACCATATGTACTGCTGGACCTGGAATTGCAGGTGTGCTATGCCAGCCCTGAAGCCAGACATGGTGGCTCACACCTGCAATCCCAGTGCTGTGGAGGTTAAGATGGGAGGATCCCTACAAGCATGATCCATGTAGTGAGACCTTTTATCAAATAAATAAATTATTTAAAGAAGACATTCAGCAAAATTGTTGCTAATACTTTAGATTAATGGTCATATTGGTTGCTCTCTTGAGATAATGTATTTTTCAAGCTTTTAGTGATACCTATTGTTATGATTCTCAGTTGGGTTTTTTTGGTATCTCTTTTGAATCACATCTATCATATTAAAATTCTAGTTTATTTTGTTTTGAGAAAAATAGTTCTTTATTCATAAATGTATTCAAAAGATGCACCGTGGGGAGAAAAAAATTCAGGGGCATAACATGCAGTACAATAAATGTAATTATAGTTTTCACTAGCATCACTGCTAGTATTTCACTATAAGGAACCTCTGGGAAGGAATAGGAATTTTTATAAATAGAGATATATGCATATACCAGTGCCCCTTGTGGAATGTTACATTATGCCCTACACACATACGCTAGCACAATTTTCACAATTGAATGGTTATAACAATGCGTTCAGCAACTATTCTTGATGATAATGATGTAGTTGTAAGCAAAACAAGAAAAGTCATGGCTCCAAGGAGCATCGACCCGGACATGAAAGACAGCAAGCCAACTAGTACAGATGCTGAAAATGGAAGACAGAGGAAGGCCAGGTAAGGAGGTCTCGGGTACTGGATGGGCTCAAGTGGTTTCTATTTTATAATACAGCAAGAGCTAACTGGAAGTAAAAGTTCTGAGGTTTGAACACATTTTGTGTAGTGAAAGATTAAAGCAGCGTTGGTGCAGATAAAATAGAAAAAGCAAAAGTGTGACTTCTTAATTAGCACATGAGGAAAATGAAGTTTGCAGCACACTTCTCTAGCTGATCTCAGACAAAATCCCAGGATAAACAAACACGGTTCAACATATGGTTTAGTTGCAACTGTTACTAACACAGTTCCGAACCTAACTTCTTTAGTTTTGTCATTTTGGTAATCTCTGCCATCGCAACATCTCACATGCGAATGAATGATGAGTCATGGCATCTTTCCTTGTGTTATTCTCTCATAATAAACAATCTCGTATGTCATTAGATTATCAAATAAAAACATTTATGTCTCATCCATAACATACATCAGCCTGTCCAGATTTAGTATATGCTAATCATGTGCCATTTGTAAACTGCAAGGTAAATGATAGAAATACAGTGAACTTTGGTGCTTCTGTGACGTGAATACTCATAGATCACAGACCAAGGACAGTCATGTAGCCAAGCTCAATTTCACCTGGGTAGAGAGTATGGCCTTAGTGTAAGAGGCATGGGCAGCATGCGATAGGGAGGATTCTTTCAAATGAAGGTGGATTAAATATTTGACAAATTACTGCTGGTCACACTTTCACAGTTCAATGTTCTTAAGTTGACATTTTCAATGATTTTCCCTGTGTTCTTTCAGAAATAATCACTTTAAAGTTCTATACTTATAACACCTTAGTATGACATCAATCTAATATTCTGAATGCGTTAGGGCTTCACAAATTTATTGATAAAATGCATTTTAATTGTGTTATAAATTCAGAATTTAGAATATTTATATCTAAATGTATTAGTGGCAAACATTTGTTTTACTGAAAGTTACAGTAATTTTTTTACCCCTAATTGGAGCAATATATTAAGTTTTGCAGCTTTTAACTCTTCACAAATGAAAGAAGCAATTTCTCTTGTAGAAGTTTGGCAACTGAGCTTCAAAGAAGATTTTAGTCATTGTATGTCTCACTTGGTCTTGAAGGATGCAGTATGAGTAAAATAAACTATATCTAGAGTGATTTCTATGAATAAAAACGATGCATGAAAGTTTATCAAAATTATTTACAAATAATGTTAGTAAATTCAGTTTATATATTCTTCCTTTTCCTTCCAGGAATCTACAGAAATGCTTGCATTTGGAGTTGTAAACATAATCCTTAATCTGACATTTCAAAGCAGAGCTTGGCAAACTAGATGAATGGATTCCATTAGTGGCCTTGGAGGCTATGGAGTTAAGTCCTCTTTTCCCATTTGCTTCAAAAATGAAGCCTTAAGCAAGTTTCGTAAATGGCAAATTTTGCAAATAGCAAGAGTAACAACAGTTTCATCATGAGCCTAGAGCTCTTAATGTGAATGTGCCACTTCCTTAAATCAGCTCTATCTCTGACGGAAGTCATTTCTACATGGCTTCTAGGCCAAGTTTTCTTGCACAATGAAAATCTAGCTTTTTTTTTCTTTACATGTATGTGCATCTTACATGCTCTTTATCAAATATTTTTCAATATATTATTTAAATTGTATGATAGATTTCTTATTTGATAATTTATATTTCAATATAAAAATTAATATAACTTACATCTCTCAAATGACCAAAGATGTTACACATATTTTCATATATTCATTCTGCTTTTGTATTTCTTCATCTGAGAAGTATGTATTAATCTAAGATTCTCATCATTTTATTGGGTCTTTGAATTTTGGTGCATACATGTTTATATATGTTACCTCTTCCTCTTGAATTTTTCCCCTATCCAGTATATAGTGCCCTTCTTTATTTCATTTGATCATTCTTGGTTTGAAGTTCAGACTGTATGCGAACAGGATTGCTACTCCTGCTTTATTCTGGTGCTGTGGCATGAAGTATTGTTTTCCATCATTTCACTTTCAGCCTATGAATTTCCTTATGAGTTAAGTGTGTTTCTTATATATAGAAGATTGTTGGATTCTGCTTCCTAATCCACTGAGCCAGCCTATTTCTTTTAATCAGTGAATTGAGTCTATTTACCTTGATGGTTATAATTAAGATGTATTGACTTTTGGTTGACATGTTATTAACCTGCTGTTGTTTACTCCTTTTTCCCCTGTGTTTAATTGTTTGGCCTATTTGGTGGGTTCTTTCTATTCTCATTTACGGAGTTCTGGTCATTTTGGTTCTTCTCTAGAATAACTTTTAGTAGTCTGTGTAGGGCTGGCTTTGTCATCTTGAAATTCTTTAGTTGTTCTTTGTCATGGAAGTATTTCACTTCTCCACCAAACTTGAAAGAGAGTTTTGCAGGGTATAGTAGTCTGGGGTGGAATTTGTTTTCATAGAGGACTTGAAGAACTCTGCTTCATGTTCTTCTTGACTTCATGGTTTGTGAAGAGAAGTCTGCCCCTATTCTGATGGGTTTTCCTTTAAATGTGATCTGTTTCTTTTGTATAGCGGTTTTCAGTTTATTGTTCTTGTGCTGAATTTCTGGGATCTTGATTATTATGTGTTGGGGTGTGTTTTTAATTGAGTTGATGTTATTTGGAGTTCTATATGCTTCAGTTACTGGAATGTCAGATGGTGGCCCCATATTTGGGAAGTTTTCTGCTATTACTTCTGCCCATATTCTTTTTATATCATTTGTATTGACTCCTTCTTTCTCACTGATACCTATTAGTCTCATGTTGTTCATCTTTGCATTGTCTTGAAGATGATGAATTCTTTTTCTTGCATCCCAGGTGTTTTTAAGAGAACTTTTCTTACCTTTTCACTAGCTGTAGTGGTGTCTTCAAGATCCGAAACTATCTTCACATTCATTCAAACAGTTTTGCAAGCTTGTGATTGAGATGTTAAGTTCATCTATATCTCTTTGACTCTGCTTCATGGGTTCAATTTCTTTCCTACATTGTTCATTCAAGGATTCCATTGTTGTTCTATACTCCTCTAATTTCTTATCAGTGTCTTTTTAAAAAGCAGTTATTAATTCTTTCATTATAGTTATTCTTTCTTTTTTTGTATCAGAGATTATTGCTGATCAGATTTCCTCTATACCTTACTGCAGTTGTTTCTTTACTTCAGGCTCTATTAATTCAGATATTTCAGCTGTGTGGTTTCCAATTTCTTCTGTGCTAGTGTCTCCTGCATTTGTTCTGGGTGGTCTTGGTGCCTGAGATTGCATTTTGCTCCTTCTCTTTGTCATTTTATATACCACTGTCTTCTGACTTTTAGTGTACAGCTTTTGTGCAGTTATAACCTTAGCACATACTGAAATTTGGGTGCGGATCCACAAAGTTTGAATTCATCCCGATGTGCCTTACTTGGGTCTGGTTGCTGTGCTCAGCTTCTTTGTGCTGCAGCCCGTGGAAGCGAACCCACTATGCTCCTCTGGCAAGATGTTCTGCTCCTGGATTAGCTGTGTAGTTCTGGCCCCTGGTCTCTCTGTAGGGACTTCAGCTGCAGAGTTTAACACCAGGCCTGTATGCTAGACCTAGGCCGGGTCCAGAGTGATCTAGCAGAGGCAAAACTCTCCCACACACAAGGCAGGACTGGGCTGGGTCTGGAGGGGTCCTGAGAGCAAGGTGGATGGTCTCACTCACATGCTGGGCCTGGGCTGGGTGTGGAGCAGTCCAGCGGATGCAACCTCTTCTGCCTGGGTCTTTGAATTTTGGAGACTTGAGGGTTTTTTTTAAATTCTTTATGTGTTTTAAATAGAAGTCCTTTGTCTGAGGAATAGTTGACCAATTTTTTTTTCTCAATTTGTAGGTTTTCTTTTTTACTCTATTGGTGATTTCTTTTGACACGCAAAAACTTTTCAATAAAATGAGATCCTAGGGCCGGGGAGATGGCTCAGTGGAATAAGCACTTCCCTGACAAGCACAAGGGCCTGAATTCAATCCCCAGTCCTGCAAATGAGAGAGAGAGAGAGAGAGAGAGAGAGAGAGAGAGAGAGAGAGAGAGAGAGATATCCTAGTGTTTGATTTTTGAAGTATTTTCTGTGCAATTTGGGTTTTGCTCACAGTCTGTCTGCCTAATTGCATGTCTTCTAGATTTCTACCCTCTTTCTCCACTCATGGGCTGGCTTGGACAACTGCACTGCTGATTTCTACTGGTCTATTGAAAGGCACAGTTAATGTTTCAAATTTTTCTTATTTTTTAAGGTTTTGTCCAATTTCGCATGCTAATATCTGGTAATCTGAACAACTAATTTGAAGACAATTTGTTACATATGCAATATAACAAAACTTTAATCTAATGTGAGAAAAATTATTAGGTGTGCTGTAAATTCTGAGATGTTGATTACATGTAATAACTGTAGAATAAGGGTCCACAGTAGGCTGCATGCTGCTCTATTTTATTGCTGTTGTATTTCCGTATCATTGCATTTGTTTGCATAGCAGCTATAGCTTCTCCATTCACGCTACAACATCAGAATTCAGAGACAGGAAAGAAAGGAAAGGAAAGGTTCATTTAGATCAGGCCAAATTGCTAGAGCTCATAGAGTATTTTGCACCAATAGTCATTGTTTTCATTCTGCCCTGAATCCTCTCACTACCCCAAATCAAAAATGCAGCCTTTCTGATAGACAAACGAGGAAGCAAGGAGCAAAGAAAGATCCTTCATAGTAAGTAGTCACTTTATCTTTGACCACATCTGATTTAATATTTACTCTTTCGCTGGTTTGCATTTCTAATTGTCCTCATTGTCTATTTTTTTAAACAGGTCACTAACATTGTCAATCAATCACTCCTTTCCGAGCTTTGGGTCTAAAATGTTCTCCAGAGGCCCAAGTGTTAACTGTTTTTCTCCAGTGCTCAGCATTATGGGGAGGTGGTGAGGTGGGACCTCTTCAGGAGAAGTTAAGTCAACAGGGTTGGGTCTCTTGGGGTCTTGGGACCATGCCCCCTCCTTTTGCTTTGTTACATTCTGCTCCTCAACTGCCATGTGATGAGTAGACCCCTCCCATCACATGTTCCAGCCTCCATTTAGAAAAGGTAGCAGTTTAAAACACTTCTGAATGACCTACAATTAACTAGTATTTGAATGTTCTTATTCCATCATTCAGAAGTAAAAATTGTGCCCAAATCTGCAAACAAAAATGCTGATTATTCTGAAAAAGTACATTTGAAGAATTCACTTTTGGTGCAACTGTAGCAATTTGAGGTTGTGTTGAAATATTGCAAAAATAGAGAATCTCGTCTATTATATGTTTAACTCTGAAGGAAGCAATTTTTATTTATCATTCTTTCTTAGAGTATCTGGTTCATGAACACCACTGAGTTTATTGAATACAAACATAAAATAGTGCATAGATTTTGTTTTAAGCCAACTGTCTCATAGAAATAATACTGGTAAGCATTGAAAACTATCCTTACCCTTATTAAATTTAAGTTTTTAAAAAATATATTCACATTAACTGTAGTTGTTGTAACTATGCCATTGTTTGGGAGAAGGAATTCTGTCATATAAAATAAATTACTTTGATTGGAAATAAATGACAGATGAACTCTTATGGGTATAAATGACATTTAGAAGTTAATTTTCTGTTATTATAAGTTTTCACAGCATGGACAAATGAAGCATAGAATATTAACATATTGTAGTCTATTGCTGGTTGCAGTGACACACTCCAAATTATTCTTAGGTTAAATCTATAGAAGAATTAAAATTAGCCATATGGAAATTTTAAGCCCTCCTATTTGGTTCTAACTTAATAAACCAATAGTACACCTAGATTTCTCTTATGTTTTCATTATGGAACCTACATCTCTGTAGTATTAACTTGCTTGCAATTCACAGCAGGGAATCTAATCTTTGTTACATTTATAATAAATATTTGTTAAAAATGATAAAGAACAGTTAAAATATATATAGGTTGGGGGGGGTCTTGGGTCTTATCATTGTTACCAAAAGTTACTGCTTTACACTACTTTCTGGTTTTAAGGCATTTTAAAATAATATATACATTTAAAATTCACTGAAAGTCAATAAATATAATATATAAAATTGTTTTCTGTCAATGTTCTGGGAATATTTTAGTATTCCATTTGTTATATCTTTCACTGCATTGTAGGAATATAGTTTATGAATCATTACTCTGACATTATGAGACTTCAATTTATTTCATCATGCATAAAGAAAAACTATCTTAACAGGAATGCAAAATATATATTTATGTCAGTAGCTCTAAAAGAAGTGACAGTGTGTGTAATTTTGTAAACAGCCCAGCTCATGACAATAAGCTAATCTAAATCAAGGAGGAATTTGTTGAGCTTATTCTTTATACCCAGCATACAGTATGAGATACTATGATTTTTCTTTCACATATGCACGCATAGACATCTCTCTCACATGCGTGTGTGTTTCCCTGGAGCTTGAACTATGACATTTGACCAAGTTTTGTTTTCACCTGTGATGAGTTTATAATGGGACTCAGCCGGATCTGTCTCCAAACAAAGTTCAAAATATGGGCTCTACAGAAAACATAGGGACAATTTGGGGATAGGGTATCACCCAAAGCTCTAGTATATCATGGACATGGACAGTACCCATGATGCTTACTGGTGGCCAGGTGTCACTTATGGGACTGAGCTACTGCTATTTCCTTGATATTCACCCTGTAGACCTAGATAGATTCATCACCCATAGGGTGCAGGAGAAGTCCATTTGTAGAGTATGCTGATGGAAATATTTTGCTGCTGCATACAAAAGAATAATTGAACGATTGCTTTTGTATGCCTCTCAGAAGTGCTGACCATATATTTGCCAAACCTGTATTTACCTTATGTTTTATTCTTTGCAATTCTTTACTGTCATGAAGACTTTTTGTTAGTTCGATTGTTTTGAAATATTTCATTTTAATTTACTTTTAATTTTCTGAATATTGTTTAATCATAATTTTTGTTTTAAGATTTATACTGTATCTTTGACTTACAATCTACTTAAAAGACATGAATGATATATCCTTCTAGTATTAGAAACTTCAAAAAGAATATCTGCATTTTTCATTGACTATATTGCTTCTTCCTTGCCATTTACATACACACACACACACACACACACACACACCCCAAAAAATATGTATATAACCTGACATAAGATTGATACTGTTTTGTAGAAATCTTCAATGACCTTTTAAAGGGGTTCATCTAATGTATTTTACATAGTCCTGCATAACTATCATTTGAGAGCTCTTTATTCTTTATCCAGGACCATACAGCAACTTCTCTTGGCTTCTGGATTATGCTCTTTGTTATTTCCTATATGCTATGTCTGGAGGTACTAGAATATTTTGACTTTGTGTAACTGGAAAATATTTTACTTTTAGTTTTCAAAGGTATGTTTGCTAAGCATAAAATTCAGTGAGGACAGAACTTTTTTTTCTTTCAGTCCTTCGAATTACTTAGTCTAGTTTCTTACACACTTTGTCTTTTTTTTCTAATGTGAAATAAGATGTTATTTAATTTTGTTCTTCCAGAGCACTCTCTCTTTTCTATGCATATGCTTTAATGATTTTTTTCTTTACAATAAGTTTTGGACAATTTCATTTTTGTGTATCTTGGTATGATTTTATTCAAGTTTCTTGTGCAAAAGATTCATTTTTCTTGGAAATGTGCTATAATTTCAACTAAATTCAGAATTTTTAAATATTTAAATATTTATTGCCCACTCCTTTCTATTTTGAGAATTCTAATTATATGAATATAAGTTTCTTGATTTTGGCATATTATTTCACTGGTCTGTAAATTTTTCATTTTTATTTTGGACAATTTTTACTGTTATATTCAAGTTTGCAAAAAATTGACTTACAATGTGCAATCTATTGTTAACCTCATGCTGTGCATTCACCTTAGATATATTTCTCTAAAATTCAAAAAAAATACTGAACAATTATATTGAATAAAAAAAGAAAATAGGGGAACAACCTGCTCAGCTCCTCCTCCTGTCCCTTTCTCGGACAGGAGCTTTCTTTCCCTCAATAAATATATTCTGCTCATTAAAAAAAAGAAACAAACAAACAAACAAAGAAAATGTAGGGACAGCTTGATGTATTATTTTATGATATATCTGTCAGAAGTGGTAAGATATATTCTAAAAACTAGAAATTTTCTATCAATTTTATGGAACAACATTAAATACTACCGCATGATTTCATAAATGTGTTTTTGCTTATCATATGTGAAACTATGTGTCTTGTAGTGAATATAGTATGATTGAAAATAAACTTAGAATGGTAATTAACATTTACATAAGACGGTTGCAGTGGTCTGGTTCAGATGGTGTTTTAAACTTGACTATAAAATATTAATATTAGTGAGGAAAACAACTGTGCTTCTCTAACAACTGAATATATGCCTCAATACAGGTTACATTTTTTTCATCACATATTACTTTTTGTACTTTGAGGTATTTATACTTTGTGAAACGTTAGTACCAATGTTTTAAAATTATTTATAAATTATGCATTTTTATATAATTTGAAGTGTCTTAGTATATACTTATTATCTTCTAATTAACACATGATGCAGTTATACATATACCATATTATTTATTCAGCTATGTTTAATGTTTATGTTTATTTTTAGAAATAGTCTATATTTAATGTTTATTAAATAATAGTTATTTAATCATTATTTGACATTTCCTATTACTTCATTTTAAAATATCTAATTTGTTAGAGCCTAATGATTGACTATCAATCTCTAAAGTTACTAAAATCATTTATACATTCTATTTATTCTAACATTTCCTTCTTTGAAGTTGAATTTATATTTACATTTCTTTTTAAAGCAAATTTGAAACAAAATAGAAACAAGTTTGTTTGTTTTCTTTTTGGTCATTAAAGTCTTTAAATAAATACCACTTAAAGTAGAAATAGTTTATGTCACCTGTGTCAATATTTAATTCACACACCTGGGAATACTCAGGGAACCTTGTTAACTATAGATGTGAGTCTCTTCTTTGAGATGGATCCTAACTTCCTGTTGGTATAATGGGCCTCAATCTGATGGTATTCTGCTATTCCAGAAAGTGATTTTTGCACAGCAAAAATTTACTATGCAACTTGTAGCTTTTAAAGGCCATCAAAAATAATCTCTTAATGTGTTTTTCTCTTTTTTGTCAATGGAAAATGGAAATATACTTTTTAGAGTTTCTAGTATTAGGAGAAAATATTATACCATGACTTATAAGTAGATTATAAGTCAAAGATACAGTATAAATCACAAAACAGAAAATAAAAGTAAGCAATATTCAGAAAATTAATTAAATATTAATTAATTCAAAATTAAATTAACTATTTCATAACAATTTCCAAAAAGTTAAAATTCATTTTTGAATCCAACTAAGAGTCCAGAATGTAGTGTATTATATGTATAAATCTGTGATCAATTCAGAGGACACAGACAGTATTTGAACAGATTAATATATGCAAAAATATCAACTAAGAAAAAGTTTTCATGATGGTACATAATTAGTAAATATAAAGCATAACAAAACTACTAGAATGGCAAATATATGACCAGCACTTCTAACAGTTTGGGGATAGGATATCACACAAAGTTCTAGTATATGGTAGACGTGGACAGTGTCCATGATGCCTCCTGGCAGCCAGGTGTCACTTGTGAAACTAAGCTACTGCTATTTCCTTGATATTGACTTTGTAGACCTTGACAGAAGCATGCCCCATAGGGTGCAGGAGAAGACCTTTATAGAGTACGCTGATGGAAATATATTGCTGCTGTACATGAAAGAACAACTGAAAGACTGCTATTACATACCTCTTTTTCTCCTGTGTTTAATTGTTTGCCCTGTTTGGTGTGTTCTTTCCATTTTCATTCATGGAGTTACAGTCATTTTGATTCCTCTCTAGAGGAATAAAATATCTTTTAGTAGCCTGTGTAGGGTTGGCTTTGCCATCATGAAATTCTTCAGTTGTTCTTTGTCATGGAAGTATTTCCCTTCTCCATTATACTTGAAAGAGAGTTTTGCAGGGGATATCAGTCTGGGTTGGAATTTGTTTTCTTGCAAGGCTTGTAGTACTTTACTGTATGCTCTTCTTGACTTGATTGTTTCTGAAGATAAATCTGCCATTATTCTGATGGGTTTTCCTTTAAATGTGATTTGTTTCTTTTCTCTAGAGGCTTTTAGTATACTGTTCCTGTGCTGAATTTCTGGGATCTTGATTATTATATGTCAGGGTGTAGTTTTAATTGGGTTGATATTATTTGGAATTCTATGTGCTTCAGTTACTTGAATGTCTGATTGTTTCCCAATATTTGGGAAGTTTTCTGTTATTACTTCTACCTATATTCTTTTTATATCATTTGTATTGACTTCTTCTTTCTCATTGATGCCTATTAGTCCCATGTTTTTCATCTTGCATTGTGTTGCAGATATTGAATTATTTTTTGCTGCATCCTAGTTGTTTTTAAGAAATCTTTTCTTTCCATTTCATTAGCTGCAGTGGTGTCTTCAAGATCTGAAATTCTATCTTTGCTTTCATTCAAAAGGTTTTGCCAGCTTGTGATTGAGGTCTTAAATTTCTGCTTATCACTTTGAATCTGCTTCATGCATTCTATTTCTTTCCTAAATTGTTCATTGAAGGATGCCATCATTTTCCTATTCTCCTTTGTTATTTTTTTTTTATCAGAGTCTTCTTTAGAAGCACTTAATACTTCTTTCCTTGTAGTTATCATTTCTCTTTGTAATTCAGGCATTATTTCTGATCCGATTTCCTCTATATCTTCAGATGCTATTATTTCAGAGATTCAGGTGTGTGATTTCCAATTTCTTCTACACTACTGTTTCCTACATTTGTTCTGGGTGGGCTCGGGGCCTGAGAATGCATTTTGCTCTTTCTCTTTGTCATTTTGTATAGCACTGTCTTCTGACTTTTGATGTAGAGCTTTTGTGCAGTTATTACCTTAATCTCAGGTCCAGATCTAACAAGTTCAAACTTGTCCAAGTGGGCGTGCCTGGGTCTGGCTGCTGTGCTCCACTTCTTCCTGCTGCAGCTCTTGGAAGTGAAACTGCTGTGCCACTCTGGCAAGATGTTCTGCTCCTTGATAAGCTGGTGGGTCTTGCCTGAGCTTCTCTGCAGAGAGTTCTGCCACAGGGTTCCACACTGGGCCTGTCTAATGGAGGAAGTTTCGCACATACAGCGGGCCTGGTTGCTGGCTGGAAGAAGGATCCAGAGGGTCCCACACACACAAGGCAGGCCTGGGCACTGGCTGGAATGAGCATCCGGGGGCTATGGGTGGCCCCAATGTATTTTTCTTTCAAAACATTTTAAGAAGAAAATGAATAAAAAACATAACTGATCAAACCTTAAGAGGATGTGGTGATATAAGAAAAAATTTTATATCAGATAGTGTGAATTCCAAAATAGTTTGCTACTCAGACAAAAAGAAGCAAAGGTTCAGCCCTAAGATTGTCTAAAGAAGGCAGAAATTCAGACTGTTATATCAAATCTTCTGATTTCTATGTTTCTCAAAATACAGTTGATATTTAATAATGAGTCTTTGAGGGCATATAAACTCCACATTATACTATCTTGGTGGATTCTTATAATAATTAGGTGAGTCAAGAAAATGAGATGTAAGAAAATTAAAATGTAAGAAAATAATTTACATCAGACAATGCAAACATCAAAAAAGAAGATAGACCTGACATAAAGAATCATTACTACATTTCAAAGAACTAGGAAAAAGAAATAACCTCACCTAAAGTTAACTGATTAAAGGAAATAAATCCCCATTCATTTGTGAATAAACAGACCCATACTCTAGAAACAGAAACTGGGGAGACAAATGTCAATGAGCAGAGTGCTTTGCTGTGGCTCAGGGGTTTGCACCAAGGACTACACACAGCAGAGGCGAACACTGTCACTGAGCCACACTTGTGGCCCCTGAGTTCTTTTTTGGAGGATAAATAAAATTAATAAAATGAGCTACATTAGGAGAAAGGAGAAAATAATTAAAATCAAAAAAGAACAACAGGAGCCAGCCAAATAGCTCAGTGGATTAAAGTGCCTGCAATCAGGCGCAGGGGCCAGGGGTTCAATCCCCAGGGTTCACTGAGATGGCATTTGAGACTGGGCATGGTGGAACGCACCTGTAATCCCAGCTCTTGGGAGGTTATAAATGGGTGGATCATTATGTGTCCAATCTAATAGTGAAACCCTGAACACCTTGTAGCCCCTTCTCTAAAATACAAAACAAAAACAAAAACAAAAATTTCGAAATACTTGCCTCAGAAACTAAAAGGAATTTTTAAATAATTATATCCCAGCAATTAGATAATCTAGAAGAAATACATACATATCTAGAAACATGCAATCTACCAAAATGAAAACAAAAGAAATAGAAAATCTTAAAAGAGGGACCTGGGGTGATAGCTCAGTAGAATAAGCACTTTCCTGACAAGCGCAGCGTCCTGAGTTCAATCCCTGCTACTGTGAAAAGAAAAGAAAAGAAAACCTTAAGAGACTCACAGTAGATAAAGACAAAATCAAGATCAAACCCTTCCAACAACAACACACCCAATACCAAATGGTTTTCTGATTTACTTCTAACATTTAAAGAAGAATTAAGGCCATCCCTTCTGAAACTGGCTTAAAAACTTCCATGAGTTCAGCATAAGGATGGTACCATGGTCAGAGACAGCACAAAAAGTAAAATAAGAATAAAATCCTACAAGTCAATATCTCTGCAGAACAAAGACGCAAAAGTCCTTGATTAAATATCATCAAACAAAATTCAGCAATACATTAAGAGGACACCTGCGATGGGCAGGCGAAATTTGTCCCTGGGATGGTAGGATTCCACTCAATTAGATGAAAAAAGAGGGTGGAATACATATCCTACAAGGATTCAAGGAATTTTCAATGATCTATGTAGGGTAGTTCTTATAAAGTCATATTTGATTATCCAAACTTTCTGATCTATTTTGAAGATATTGACCTTTGAATTGTATTTTGAACATTTAAATGTTTCTCTTGATGGCAGCTTGCCAACAGCACTTCTAGTGCATGCTTTTGATAGTCTGGAAAGAGAATAGGAGACTTTAGACCTTGAAAAGCCCAGTTACTGCTGTGCAAAGTATGTGCTGGAAGGAGATTCTGCTGTGCAGCGCCAAAATAGCTTGCTCCGCAGGCAAAAAGAAGCAAAGGATTTGGCCCTGAGATTGTCTAAAGAAGTCAGAAATTCAGACTCCTTTGTCAAATCTTCTGATTTCTATGTTTCTCAAAATACAGTTGATGTTTAATAATGATTGTTCCAGGGCATGTAAACTCCATATTATACCATCTTGGTCGATTCTTACAATAACTTGATGAGTCAACAATGAAAGCAATTGAAGATCAAGTAATGTAAGTGATTTACCTAAAGATAAATAAGAGAAAATGGGTCAATAGTAATTCTCACTTTTCCAATTCTGGTATAGTTCTTCTGTTTGATACAGTTTATTATTATTGAGTAATGCGTCGTGGTTTTCGGTACCTTGTCTGAACAATCCAACCGTGATTTCCGTGGGTTTTTTTCTTTATTTTTCTTCACAACATGTGCTTCCCCTTCATGTTCAAAATCTATTTCAAGTAAACTGTCAGGATATGTTTCATGCTCCTCAGAACCTGGTACCTTAAGGCAAACCATGAACAAGCTTTAATTGGGAGCTTGGAGAGTTTGGGATGGATGCACAAATGTTTATCCCATAGACTTTTGATCATAAAACGAAAAGCAACAGGAAAACTCCTAGTTTATCATTAACAACAACATGAAAAAAAGTCAGAGATCTTACATAATTACAGAGAAAACTGAAAGTGAGTTTCAATGAGAATCTAAAGTAAAGGACATTAAAAGTTGCTTTGTAAGCTCTTCCAGGAATGAATTGCAGTGGCCTCTCGATATGGCTCCTGGTCATCACTTTCAAAGGAATTTAATGGTTGCAGTAGATCTAAATCATAACTCCTGTGAGTGCTGATACTAGCTAGCTGGATTAAGGCCTGAGTCAGCACTGGCCATGGCTGAATAACATCAGTTTATTTGGTGGCTTCCGCCCAACTGAAAAGGGGCTGCAGCTTTCTTTGTGACTGTAATAAACCACTCTATTTTTGGTCGGTTGGAAGAGACTCTTTGAAATGACCTCTTTCTTTGTTCTTGATTCTAATTTTAGGTGAACTGCTAAAAGATTTTATTCAAATGGTGAAATAGAACCCATATTTAATCAATTGCAATAATCATAGAGATCTTTTAGATTAAAGGCAACTAGTATGTGAAACAGCCTGGCTTCTTACTTTAAAAACAGGAGCAAAGATGCATCTTGCAGGTTGCTTCCCTGGCTCAGTGTAGGTCTCAGGGCTCCTTCCCAGGAGTTTGTGTCTTTGTGCTTTGCTCCTGAACACCCCACCATGCTGCTTGTGCTCTGGGATTAGCTGACTGTGTACCAAGATACATCTCTTCTCTTTAAAGTTATGGACATCACTGAATTTGTCCCAGCAGGGAAAAAAACCTAGGAAGACACAGGTCTGGGAGAACAATAATACTACGAACAAACATGAAGAAGTCAGTCAGGGAAACAAATTTTGAATGGAAGATTATTCCTCTAAATTTAAAAAGACATTGATACGGCTGGAAGAATTTTATTGGTAGCATTAGACATGTGGGTCTGTGAAAGCCTTGGAAATGTGACATTACAAATGGTGTAAGAGCAGGAAAGTCGGAAAAGGAAGAGAAGGGCCCAGAGAGATAGCTCAGTAGAATAAGCACTTGCCTGGCAAGCACAAGGCAATCCCCAGTAATGCACAGAAAAAAAAAAAGGAGGCTTTCTAAGGGTCAGCCAAATAGCTCGGCAGATTAAAGTGCCTGCAAGTAGGCACAGGGGCTGGAGGTTCGATCCTGGGCCTGCCATGCCGGCTCTACCCCTGGGGTGCCCTGAGACAGCAATTGAGACTGGGCATGGTGGTGTGCGCCTGTAATCCCAGCTCTTGGGAGGCTGTAAACAAGCGGATCACTATGAGTCCGATCTATTTCCTTTTTTTTTTTTTTTTTTGAGGAACCAGAGATAGAACTCAGGCCCTTGTGCTTGCCAGGGAAGCTCTTATTCTACTGAGCCATCTCCCCGGCCCCACGAGTCCGATCTAGTAGTGAGACCCTGGACACCTTGTAGACCCTTCCTTAAATTACAGGGGAAAAAAAAAAGTTTAAAGGGCCAGGGAGGAAGCTCAGTAGAATAAGCACTTGCCTGGCAAGTGCAAAGGCCTGAGTTCAATCCCCGGTTCCGGAAAATCCGAAAAAAAAAAAAAAAAAATACAGGGGAAAAAAAAGAGGCTTTTCTATCCATATCAGCACTGACTGAGTTATGCAGCATCTGTTCATTCCATCACTGACTGAGGGTGTGTATCCCAAGGAGCTTTGATACTGGAATGAAATTTGAAGTGAGACTCCTGCCACTCCAGTCTCCTTGTAGACTATATCCGTATTCCTCAAACCCACTTTGTCTGACATGTGCAAGAACCTTTTCTTTTCATGCTATAATCACATGATGCTAATTTTTTTTCCTGAACTGGAACTGCATGTCTCCAAAAGAGAAAATATAAAAAAATTCACACATTTATATTTGATAAGATGACACAGTTGATTTCAGACAACACATTCTTTAAAATGTTCATTACATGAATGAAGAAAAACATCATTAATTGTTTATTAGCACAACAAGATATTTTTTCAAAAAAGTATTTATAAGCAGTACACTCTAAAAATATAAAATCTTGAGAAAATAAACTTCAGTTTGGGAAGAGTCACTTTAAACTGCTCACATATATTGAAGAGATAAGTGCATTTGGAGAATGCAAAGCAATTCTGATTTGATCAACAATAGTAAGATTATGCTGTCATCTTCACTTAGCATTTAATAGTCAGAAATAGGAAAGAACTTCATAGAATAAAAATTTGTATCACAAGTAAACAAGAAATAAACATGACCTGAATTTTAGAACAAAAATACAGAGAAAATGCCTGGCTCTCTCAATCAATACTGCCTTGAGTAGAAGAACTTTACAAATAAGTCTTGAAGAAATGATTGAGCGCCTTGAACTTGTTATTTATTTATTTATTTATTTATTTATTTATTGTATTTTAGGGGAGGGTCTACAGGGTGTTCAGGGTCTCACCGCTAGATCAGACTCATAGTGATCCACCTGTTTACAACCTCGCAAGAGCTGGAATTACAGGCACATGCCACCACTCCCAGTCTCAGTTGCTCTCTCAGTGCACCCCGGGGGGTGGGAGCCAGCATGGCAGGCACGGGTATCAAACCCCTGGCCCTACTTGCAGGTGCTTTAATCCACTGAGCTATTTGGCCAGCCCAAACTTGGATTTTTAATTTCTGTGTCTGGCCATATAAATTTAGACACATGTTTAAAATAGAGGTCTAGTGCCGTGCTGGCCCCACACCTTGGGCTCACAGAGAGGGGGACAGAGACTGGGTATGGTGGCGCACACCTATAGTCTCAATGCTTGGGAGGCTGAAAACAGGAGGATCACTACAAATCGGATTTGTGTAGTAAGATCCTGTAGACCTTGTACTAAATACATAAAAAATAAAATAAAATAAAGGTCTGTGACTACTTTTTTGTTTACATTACATTTACTGTAACTGAATTAAGTAATCAAATACATTAATAGATTTAGTTTTTTTAAATAGAAATGAAACTAGTTTTTGCATATTACTTTTATCATGAAAACTGGCAATACTAGGGCCGGGGAGATGACTCAGTAGAATAAGTGCTTTCCTGGCAAGCACAAGGGCCTGAGTTCAATCCCTGGCTCTGCCAAAAAAAGAAAAAAAAAAAAAAAAACTGGCAATACTGTCATAATTTTTTTGAACTCTTTGGTACATTTTTTGAAGTTTATGTGTACTCAGTAATACCAATGAATTCACACAATTCTTATCTCTTCCTATCTAATATTATTTCATCATATTTCACATTCTTGTCTTTTAGAACAGGTTAAAACTTTGAATACAGTGTTCGATATGGTGATTTTTCCAATCTGAGGCAGCATTACAATTATGAAGAATCATCACAGCTACACGGCTTTTACTGGCCTTCTCTGTAATGTTAAAAGAAAATTATTCCATTCCATTCCTAGTATGCTGAAAAATTTTATCATGAATGAATACTGAATTTTTCAACTCCCTCTGCAATAACTGACATTACCATATGGTATCTACTGTAAACCTGTTGGGCTATATGGAAAACATTCAAGTTTATTGCTTTACTATGTTGCTAGACATAATATATTAGTCCCTTTGTTACAAAAAATGGAGCTCACACAGGAAGAGCCGCACCAGCGGTCTAGAGGGCAGCTCCTTCATGGGGGCTTCTGACCAGGCTCTCGCCAAGGACCAGAGCCGCTCCAGAGGTTCCAGCTTGCAAAGGGAGAGTGAGCAGGCAGTTCGCAGGCAGATTTGGCGCGTGTGACTGCAGGACAGGGCAACGTCACAGATTGCAGAGGGAGTCTGAACATCTCAAGTTACGTTGTGAGTTATGCCCAGGCGGTTGCGCTGGGCCTTTCCACAGAGGAAGGAGGGCTTTGCTACCAGGCCGGCGGGTGTGTCTGTTTTGTCCTGGTGAGCATACTCAAATACGAGGTAGACTTTTACTTGAAATTTTTAATTTCCCCTTTAAATTTGGTTAAAAAATTGAGACTCACTTTGATTGTTATTTTTTATAGCTTTCCATTCTTGTGATTTCTGTAGTGATTCTGATACTTGCATGTTTTTGACCTCATGAAATTTGTTAGGAAGTAATCTTTTTTTAAAAAAAAAGTTTTTGTAGTCTTTTATTTATTTTTGCATTTATTTATTTATCTACTTGGTACAGCGACTCTCTACAGAGCTCAGACTCGTAGTGATCCTCCTGTCTCAGGCTCCTCAGCTCTGGGATCACAAGCCTGAGCCCCCACGACTGGTTTTTGTGACTGGCAGGGTGCACCCAGGGTTCCAGGTCCTGCATGACATGTGGTATTGGGATCGAACCCAGGTTCTTACACTTGCCCAACAGATGCTTAGACCACCCAGCCATCTCCCCAGCCTAGTAATCTCTTTTATTTTAATTTTTCTAACGTTGTTGTAGAAGAAGTGTTATATTCTTCCTTTAATATGTGAACTTTTATTTTCTTCTGAAACATCTGAATCAAAAATGTCTTTAAAACTTTTTACTAAAATTAAAATTTTTATATAAAACTAAGACTATTCATCTTATCTTCTAATGACTTTCATAATATGTGTGATTTTGGGAATCAGTCCACTTTACTTGTTGATTTTGTGGACACACAGCTGTTTGTGTGTCTTTTCGGTGGTAGTCAGAATAGCACTCACGCCCTGGTAAGGTCCACATTCTAATTCCTGAAGCCTGTTGATGCTTCCTTACATGGCCAAGCTGACTTTGCCAAGTAATTAAGTGCCTAGAGATGGAGGGATGTACCCGGATCGGACTCAGTGAATCACAAGGGCCATTGCAAGAGAAGGAGAGAGCGGAGGCGTGAGACTTAAGATCAGAGAAAATGATACGATGTCACACACATCAGATGAGCAAACAATATGAAAATGGACACAGGGATGAAAGAAAGGCGGAAACTTACAAGACACTGGACAGGGGAAAGCTGGAGTATCACCTCTGTGGACCTGCAGAGGTGTAAGAATCAATTCTTATTATAATAGTGGTAAACTAGCATTTCTTGTTTTATTTTTAATGTTTACATGGTCTGTGTAGACCACGAATAGGAAACAGTGGAGTAATAGAATAAATGGGGCAAAGAGCATATAGCAAAATACTAGATTCAAATTCAGCCACATTGATCTTTACAGCAAAATTTGATGTCTAAAGTTTTAAAATTAAAAGGAAGAAATTGAAAGGACTGAGAAACAGTGGATTCTTACTATTTGCTGCCTATAAGAGACACACTTTAAATGTAAAGACACAGACGGGTTGAAGTGCTGCATTCAGTGATCAATCATATAATCCATCCCCATCCGAGGACTGCTGTGTCTCTTAAATAAATAGTTCAGCAGACTCTATGACTACAAATATCATCACAGATAAATAAAGATGCCTCCTCCTCACCCTCTGATTTTTTTTAATGGAACTAGTATCAATGAAGTACCTAAAGTAAGCATTACCAACTTAGCAGTTTATAAAGATTATCCAGTTATCTTAAAATCTTGCTCTGTTACTGCTGATTCTGAGTATATTTTCCCATAGTCTTTAATCTGTCCATAATAACTCACTTGTAAGATAATTCCTTTGGTTATTTTTCTGAGGCACACTTTTTACACCCTTCGCTTTTCCTGAGTTAATCTTAGTTGCTCTGTCGGTCTGTCCAGTGGCTACTGCCTGAAGACTAGCCTTTGCTGACATCCTGGGAATGCCCTGGATGAAGTTGCCTGTGTTGAAGCTCTAATTCCTGGGCCCACACCTTTATGGTTCACTCCTTCATTTTATAGGGGCATTTTCTCTAGGAGCTTCCCGCAGAGAAATAACTGGTGGGCATGTTTTTGAGATTTCTACATTTAAAAACAAAACTGTAAGAAAAAAAAAATTGAGCTGCATGCAATATTTGCCTCATTACTTTGTGTCATATAATTAAAATACTACCTCTAGATTTAACCAGTAATTGTTGTAATGAGATGAGATAAAGCAAAGATAGGAGAGTTGGCATTTGTAATAAATAATGTCAAATATTGGTGGATCAACAGAGAGCAATAGAAGCCATCATTATGAGATGGTTAACACCAGAAGCAGCTACTAAAAACAGATGTTTGAGGTGGTTTTCCTGAAGAAAACGGGACAAGGCGAGTTGAGGAGGGGAGCAGAGGAAGGAGCGGTAATACGCTGCTGTTTTTACTAACCTTTCAATACTAAATTTAAAACTTTGCATGTGCTACCATAATTTCAGTGTTATATGAGGTATAAATTACAATTCAGTTCTATGATTCTTGGTCAATGTGTACAAAGTAAAACACTTCATTCTTAACCTTAAAGGTTTTTTTTTTCCTTTTTAGAAAGAAGAATTAGAGACTATGAATATGTATTACAGACTTAAATAAAATGAGATTTACATTTCTTAAATATATTTCTGTGTAATAAACATCATTTTGTTTCTAGAATTAAAAAAAAGATTATTCAGTTATCAGAGTAGAAAATGGATCTGAGAGTAGTATTTCCACCATAGTCAGGTAAAACAAGGAAATAAAGTTATTTTTCCTTTCTTTTCTCCCTTCTAACATAAGCGGTAAGGATGAGTGGGAATAAAAGTGAGAGTTGAAAAATTGCCAGAAAGACAAGACTCGTACTACGGTCTGACCATTGGACACACGTGACAGCGGTAAGGAAGCGTGCGCCTCTCTGGTCCAGAAACAGCAGAGAAAGCCACAATTTAAAGACAAGCCACGGAACAAATCCGGGGCACAGATATTGCCAGGCTAACTTTCATGCATCTGTGAAAATGGGTATTTCTTTAGAATTCCTGGGTATAGTGATCTGAAGAGAAATAAATTACTTCTAGCGAATCCTGTCTGGGGGAGGAGAGTAATCATGATTTTAACCACAGAACTGATGAAAAGGCTCAAATGCCAGGAGTAATTTGATGGATCATAAAACTGCCTGTTCGGTTTTCGTTTGGTTTTCCATTAGCACTACTTCATGCTGAGCTATATTTTAGAGTCAGTGTAATGCAGGGTCCAAATTAAAAGTCTAAAAATCATAAATTTCTTGAATTATGCTAATTCTTTATGGCTAAGTGAGAAAGGAACCAGACCTCAATCTACTTTCCACAGCGACACTTGAGTCTTATGTGGTCAAGTAACCACTTTACTATTCAAATCAAGGATGGAAGTGAAAGCCTCCTTTTCTGAGGCCCAGAGGTGGAGTTTAGGGCAGAAGCAACTACAGAGGATCTGAAGGAATGCAGTAAGAAGGTGAGCATGCATGGAAAATCGTGGATAGGATTATCTCCACCTGTGTGCAGTGAAAAGCTGCCTCCAAAGATTATAATATTCCTAGGGAAACAGAGGCTGAGCACCCTTTGGAAAACGCCCTTGTTAAATAGCTTAACACCTTGTTACATGAAGAGAACACAGTCTCCACCTCTACTGAAAATGTATGCAAGCAATCATTGTTCTGGTGCAAAGGAACGATAATACTTCATTCTTCAGATTTCACCCACAGAGAGAATATCGTGTAAGCTCTTTTCATTCTCCAAAGAGGCTGCTATGGAAACCGTCCTGGTACCTGACAGAAGAGGAAGGTGAGATCTGCTGCGCCTAAGCAGAGTGCGCACAGTGCACCGGGTCTCCAGTTATACCTGGAGCCAACAGTAAGGCAGCTGAGAATACCTCCACACGGCAGACCTGAGGAAGGCACTGATCAAATGTAGTTTTCCTAGTTACATTTCCTCAAGACCCATAATTAAAAGTGAGTTTCAGGGAGCTCACCAAGAAGCCAGATTTGCTCTGAGCCTGCGGGGCTTGTAAATTGGCTGCTTTTGCAAACTGCTTTCCCTTTTCAGGTCAAGAAGGGAAGAACTAACGTCTTTGTGTGGTTGAATAAATGCTCCCTTTGTGGTTTGAAAGAAGAGATTTGCTTCCCTAAACCTGCAAGATTATACACCAAGGGAGGATTTGCTTTGGGGGAAATTAGGCTTGCTTCCAGGAGTTACCATTCCATGCGATTGCAGCACTCTGCTTTGCCTCAGAGTCAGGCACAAGCCTCAAGTTCCGCCTTGCGGGCATGGGAGGCTTTCCACCCTCCTGGTGCAGTTCGATCTTGAGCATTAAGCACTGGTTTACCTGTGCTATTGGACACAACCTGCAGCCCACCACTGAGAGCTCATGGTGTCCGGGAGAAGGGCCTCCTGCACCTTGTTCCTTCTCACATTATTTCCTAGGTCCTTGGTGCACAGGATCACAGTTTCCCCTCTGCAGACAGACCTCAGGTGCCCCTCGGAGCTCCAAGGAGGTGGAGGTGAGAAGAAAAAGAGGACCAGGTGAAGCAAAGCTTCATCCAGAGCTATGTAACAGTGTTGATCTCTGCCTCAAGTTCTACATGTATTCATGCTAATCGTAAAATAAATGTGAAGCTCTCATTTTGGACTCTGGATGCAGCTGACTTGTGATCCTGGGAACTTACTTTATATTAGCAAAGGTGAGGGCTCCGGGGGCGTGGGCTCAGAGAGAAAGAATTGTGCCTTACTTTCTTGTTATTTTTCCTGCACAGGTATTCTGGGTAAAACAGATTCTCTGCATATGGATTACAGTACATTTAGTATCTCCCAGCTCACATCAACTCAGCACATCCCCAGGCCTTGGGCTACACCACACACTGTGTTACTTCAGGCATCTTCTCACCGCGAGCATGCACAGCTAAGCCACTGCAGGGCTAGCGGAGCAACTGCTGGGCTTGATGCCCCTGTTTCTCCTGGATACAATCCCTGCCTATTTGCTTCACTCCTTTCTGCTACCTCACACATCACAGCTTCTTCTTGCTCAACCCCAACATCCAGAATCTGTTACTTACACATAACCTCAGCACGATTTAGACAGGATGGAGAAGCCAATCAAGAAAAGCTTATGATAGGGCTGGCCAAGTAGCTCAGCAGATTAAAGCACCTGCAAGCAGGGGCAGGGGCCTGGGATTCACTCCCTAGGCATGTGGTGCCAGCCCTGCCCCCTTAGCATGCTGAGAAGCCAATTGAGACTGGGCGTGGTGGTGTGCACCTATAATCCCAGAATTTGGGAGGCTGTAAACAGGAAAATCACTCTGAGTCTGATCTAGTAGTGAGACCCTAAACACATGTAGACCCTTCCTTAAAATACCGAAAAAAAAAAAAAATAAAAGACTAGCTTATGATGGCTGAGTCCTAGGATGGCCTACTTTTAAATGCCTGAAGTCAGTTGCTCTGCATGCTTTAGCTATTTTATAGTTGGTGAGATCCTAGTCCAATAGCACTCAGTCTCTCTTGGCTAGAACTGTATGTTCTTAATTAGGAAGTAAGAAATCGTTTTATTGGAAAAATTCCTCTCCCAGAATTATTAGAATAAAAGATACCAACTCAATTATATTTTACAGCTTTCTCATTTTTATTCCTTTCTAATTTCTACATAACAAATGACAATGTCAAAATTCTTTTCAAAACGCATGCTGTGAGAGAAAAAAAAGGCATGCTGTGTAGACTGTGCTCAATTTTCTGGAGACAGGAGCAAGGATGTAGGTATATAGTAGTTGAATACCTTAATCTTGTCAAGATCCCTACTCTAAAGTAATCTAATATTTGATAAACAATTAATTAAAGGTATAAGAAATGTTTTTCAAGTCTTAAAAGTATAAAGTAATCATTTATATAATAAGTTGAGTATTCAAACTCTGAAGCAAATGTTTTCATTTTCTAAATTCTGGGAATTTTCTTATGTCTATAGGCTAACAAATGTAAATATCTCAGTAGAAGAAAAACATTTGGGAAATTTCCATACCAAACTGTGAAATGCTAATGAGAGCTGAATACTTCAGAGCCTCTGGGTCGTATTCCATATTTCTACATTATTTTTCATAAAATTGATGACCACCTTGTATTGATATGGTGTTCATTCTCAGGTCTAAATTCATAGCCCAAGAGTAAGCTCTTCATATGTTAACCTTGTTGAACGTTGTGATTAATTTTCTTTTTCTTTTCTCTTTTTTTATGTATTTGATACAAGGTCTCACTACACAGCTGAGACTCCTAGTGATCCTCTTTTTTCAGCCTTCCCAGCACTGGTATTACAGGTGTGAGTCGCCACACCCAGTCTGGGTGCCTGCTCAGTGCGCCTTTGGGTGGGGCCAGTGTGGCATGTGGCTGAACCTCAGTCCCTACAAGGGCCTAAGTAGGTGCTTAGTCTGCTGAGCTATCTCTAGCCCTATGGTTAATTTTCTGTAAAACCCATGTGAGTTGTGCAAGGACAAAAGCTAATACAATATTTGGTTTGAATAAGAAATCCCTGTGAGGAGCTATTAAAATTGTACAATAGAAATAAGTTAAATATTTTTTGCACACCTGTATTTATTAAACTTGCATAAAAACAGCACTCTTTACATACAAGTTTTTTAATGAGGAAAATATCATTCAATGGAATTAATTAAGAAACTTTGGTATTATGTATCCATCTAAGCTTTTATGTTTGTAAACTGTATTATGTGACTTAATTGCATTTATAAAACTTATTTAGAGCTTTTGGGAAAAAAATCAAAAGAATACTAAAATTTGAGTAAGAATAAGTAAGTTTGAAACACTGTCATGAACTTTGTGTGACCTTACACAAAGTTTTACATTTTTGGGCTTCTTTATGTTTAACATGAAAATTAAATCCAATAACGTAACTGAGAAAACCTAATACAGTTGTTCAGCATATTTACATAATAAACGGCATATGCCAAGACAGTGTATATGTGTATGTGTACAAAAGAAATTTAAAAGGTTAGTCCTTAATATTATTCATGTTGAATGCCTCTTGTATGGCTAGTTGTAAGAATAACACATCAATGCTTCCAGGTATAAAACGGATTCAATCACAACAGAAAATCAGTTTTCCTTAGAACCTTGTTACTATGTAGCAGATTAAAGTGCCTGCTTAGGCAGACGCAGGGGCCAGGGGTTCTCTCCCCGGCTTGTGGTGCTGGCCCCGCCCCCGTGGGTGCACTGAGACTGCGATTGAGACTGGGCATGGTAGTGCAGGCCTTTAATCTCAGCGCTTGGGAGGCTGAAAACAGGAGGATCACTATGAGTCTGATCTGTATAGTGAGACCCTGTAGACTCTGTACTAAATTAAAAAAAAAATCTAGTTGTTATGACACATTTTTAATAAGTATTTCTTTTTAAATAAGTATTTCTAAAATGTACAGAATAAACCTTCAAATTAATTCCTAAAATATTCTCAATAGTAGTTTCTATGTTAAATATATATTTATAACTTAAATTATATTTTTATATTTTATAGTTGACACTGTATTACAATTATTTCTATTTTATTAGAAAAATCTATTATTGTCAGGTTTTTCCCAGACTGCCCAACTGATTTAAAAGTATTCTTATTTAATTTTCTCTGGCTCTTTCTTAGGTTTTTAGTGATTACTTATGTACAATTATGTACTATTTGGAAAATAAGAGTCAAGCATTTCTTGTTAAAAAAAAATAGCTGAATGAATTCTTCCCAAAAAGATGTAAGAAAATAATTCTGAAACCTTTAAACTCATGAATATGAGAGATATCTCATCCATTAAAAACAGTGTTGTCATTCCAGAGCAGTGGACGGGAGGGCTTTCTTTTCTTGGAGAGAAGCATTTCAGCAAGTTTGCCTGAAATCGAGGTCGATGTCTTCCGAGAAGTCCTTTTCCCAGTCACGCTGAGGTGTGACATGAGCCTCCGGTGAGCCACGCAGGACCCGAGAGCTGGTAGGAAAACTGCAAAGCAAAAGGTCGGCGCCGCCAGGAGACCCCAGTTGCTGCCCCCCCCCCCCCAGGCCTTGAGGAGAGGCACACAAAGGAGCACAGCGGGGGTGAGCGCGCTCGTCTTCTCTTTTCTAACCTGGCTCCTTTTCACTCTTCTGCAATCCAGCACCGAGTTAACAGGAGAACACGTCTAAGAGGTAGGGATATACACAACTGGTGCGTTTTGTGATTAGAGCAGTTGAGCTGACCACGCTCCCCTTGCTTCTACTGTGAATCCATAAGTAAGCCATTTCTTGTTCATTTCCTAAAAAGTTGCTCATTTGCAACAAAGGAATAGCCTAACTCTTAATATGGTGTGGACAGTTGGAATTATTCCATAATTACCTCAGTAAATTGGCTCAGTTTTGATATACTAACAGAAAAACACATTTACCTACAGCGCAGACTTATTTGCAAAGTATACTTCAGTCTATTTATGCTTTTAGAAAGACATACAATAAAACAAAAGAAAACTGTGCATTTAGGGAAGTAAAATAGTAATTTTTCTTCCAATTAGCTATAAGATCAGAGCATAGTTTCTTATATTTTTGATATATCATATATATGGAAAATGAGAAACTTATTTAACTAGTATCTTTATCAAAGTTTAATATGTTGGTCTGGGGAGATGGCTCAGTAGAATAAGTGCTTGACTGGCAAGTGCCAGGGCCTGAGTTCCGGATTCCACCAAAAATAAAAAGTTTAATATGTACATTATCAGTTACGTAAACATACTAATGCATATTCTGAGATTATTACTTTTTGTTTTAGAATCCTTTTAGAATCTCTGATTTCATAGGAACTGGAGCCCGGATATCTAAAAATAATATAGAAAATGTGAAGTTATAGTGTATCTGCAGGCAGCACTAAGAAGGGCTGAACCAGGTGTTCCTTGAAAGCTTTTCTTAGTCTATAGAGTTGGATCTAACATCTATACAGTAACAAATCATTGAGAATGAATCAGTAGTCCAGATATAATTAAAGTTTCATTGCAATTCCATTAATAAACTTTTAAAATGAATGACACTTTAAGTGGCTCCTCAATTTGTCTTGCACATTGGAAGTTAAACCGTGAATGTTTGAAAGTTTTAGTCTATCTATACTATGAGTTATGTAAGAGCTTGATAATTCTAATGGGGGGCCCACATTATCCTTTATTACTTTTTTTTAATGTATTTGTTACCGAGTCTCACGATGCAACGTGGGCTCATAGTGATCCTCTTGCTTTCAGCCTCCCCAGCCCTGAGATTACAGCCTTGCACCACCACGCCCTGACTCAGTGGCCAGTTTAGCATGCTGGGTGTGGGGCTGGCACAGCATGTGGTGCCCGGATTGAACCCCAGTCCCTGTGCTTGCCTGAGCAGGTGCTTGGTCCACTGAGCTGTCTCACCCACCCTTCCTTTATTACTTAATGATGACATTATGCAGAAGCTGTATATCAGATAACACAGTGCATTAGACTTGGCAAAGTACTGCCCATCTTTTCAAGTGTGTTTGGTACAAAAATTAGAACTACCACCAGAAAACAAACATCCTGTGCTCACAAAAATAAGCCCTCAAGATATTCCTCTGTGAACAACAACAAATTGGCTCTGGGTTTTGAGTGCATCATATTAAATATATTGCAACTGATGACTGAAAAACAGAGATGGCTAGAGTTGTAAATTTTGAATCTCAGAGGCACTAGTTTGCTCGCAGCTCCTCAGTGCTCTCATGCAGCCTGGCTGTTGCTGCACAGTGAACACATTATTTGTACATCAACAATTTGAAGTCATTGTTGATTCCCTTTTTTGGAAATATTAATAAACAAGATATTTATCTATAAGTGACATTTTCACCATTTTTTTCTACTTTTGTATTCTGAATTTTCCTTATTTTATTACTTATTCAATGTAATATATATATATATAGTTCAGGCTGGCTGTGAACTTACTTTGTAGCCCAGGCTGGCCCTGAACTCAAGCAATCTTCCTGCCTCAGCCTCCCAACACACCTAGCAGTTTATACTAACTTTTCCCAAAAAAAACCAAAGTGATTATGACACATAGTGATTGTGTCACCTCTAGACTTTATGGGTTAGAAATGTGAACCTTAGAGATTTGAGGAGGTGGTTGACCTTTAACATACAGTGTCCCACCGAGGTGGCTAATACAAGCACTGATATGCCCTACACATGAAATGCACACTTAAGTTCAAAGACTTAATAAAAATAAAATGTCACTTTTCTCAATCATTTGTTTCATGTGTTGCATCTTGAAATGACAATATTTGGATTTATTGGTTAAATAAAAACTTTTTATCAGAATCAAAAAAAAGACAAAAAAAAAAAAAAAGACAGTGTACTGTTGGCGGTGACTGGATCATTGGGAACAGCACTCTGAGAAGAGAATAATAGATCTCGGAGGTCCCTAGTTAGTCTCAGGAGACTTTGTTCCTGCAGCAATACTGGCCTCTAACTCTCTTGACTTTTGGTCTTGCTTCCTCCTGATGCAGCCCTCATGACTCCACGCAGACCAATGCCAGGTGACTAGAGGGAAGTCCCTCGCATTGGCGCGATGTGGGGTGAACTTCGGCTCCCAGAACTGTGAGCTGAATAGAAGTCCTTTCTTTCCATCTTTTGTATATAACTTTCTTGTTTAAAACTATGAAGATTGTGTATTTGTTATAAAAATGGAAGATGATCCAGTATGCTTTCGATAGGAAAGATTTTCTTAGGATGCTGACGAACTCTAATACTCCCAGTACACATCTCTCTAAACACAGAAACATTATTGGGCAACAGGCTCAAAATGTAGCCCTTTTTATACTCACAGGAATTGGGAGGGTTTCTACCTTTATGATGGAAACACAAGTTTCAGAATGGTTGATCCTAGGATCACACTGCTTGTGTCTGAGGTGTGGTTCCGCCAGTGACTGATGTATGTTCTGAAGTTATATAAATGTTTTTGGTTATTTCCGTATGGCTGGAAAGTCATATTCATGGTAGGACTGGCCTGATAAGCTCTGCTGGGCATCATTACAAGGAGCAGT
>NW_004524622.1:4597347-4631184 GCF_000260255.1 Octodon degus
GTATATGCATGCATTGTATTATATATACATATATATGTATCATATGAAAGCACTACTAATCTATAACTGTTACAACTTGCCTTTAGTACTAAATTAGCAATTTAATATAAGATTAAAAGTTTTGTCATACAGAACTGTGTAAAATTGTCAATTCATGTTAGAGTAGATTTTTCAAAGTCTTCCAGTATATGAATTACAAATTAGGGTGCTTTGGGGGAATATAATATATTAGAAATTTACCTGTTAGTACTAACCACAGTTTATTAATCATGTACTATCTGTGAGACTGTATTTGAAATGTGTAAATTTATTTAAAAGTTGACATCGTCACCACCATCTCTAAGTTCTTCACTGCTTCAAAAACTAGAACACTTAGGATGCTTTCCTGAATGTACTTCCACTTATAGTTCTGACCTAAAGTACTACATTAGAAATCCTGTGACATAAAAGAGGAAAAGAAAGACTGTCATACCCGAGAGTGTGTGCTCACGAGCAGATGCAGGAATCCTGCAGCTGGCAGATGAAGTTCTTGAGCAGAACCTGCACTGGTTCTCTAGCTGGGGCTCTCTGGAGAGCTTCCCCCTTAAGTTCTTTGCAGTTGACGCACAACAACAGTGCACGTTTGTGGGGCAGCACGTGACATTCTGATGTCCATGTGCACTGGATGATGTTTGAATCGGGGTGCGTATCTCTATCTCTGTAAGTGCTTATTATCTTTTCTTGTCAAAACATTCACAATCCTTTTATTTTTCTCTTTTCTTTTTTTTTTTGTGGTACCAGGGATTAAACTCAGGATCTTGCACTCACCAGGCAAGCGCTTATTCTGCTGAGCTATCTCCCTGGCCCTTTTCTAACTTCTTTCAAACACACAGTGCACGACTCACCTGTACCATCCTGCTGTGCAATGAAGTACCAAAACGTCCTTCTCTTACTTGATGCTAATTGAGTACTTGTTGATTGACCTCCCCCTGTGTTACCCAAAGTTTGGTAACCAATTTTCTACTCTCAAATTGGATTAAAACAGTGCTTTATATCCTATGTATGAGATCTTAAATTTGCCCTGAGCTGAGCTCTTCATATCCACTTCCTTCTGTGTTGCTGGTATGGATCATTGTGGTGTGCTGGACCGTTATCCTTCAGATTTTCTGTGATTCTTTAAATGCGGTGTTTCAGGATCTTCTTACTAGCAACATGTAAGATGGCTTCAGTTTTCTTTCTATTTTTTTTCTTTCTTTTCTTTTCTTTTTTGTTTGTTTTTTAGGGAAGGGTCTACAGGGTGTTCAGGGTGTCACTACTAGATCGGACTCATTGTGAACTGCCTGTTTACAGCCTCCCAAGAGCTGGGATTACAGGTGTGCATCACCACCCCCAGTCTCAATTGCCATCTCAGGGCCGGCACGGCAGGCCTGGGGTTTGAACCCCCAGGCCATTCGCCTGCTTCTAGGCACTTTAATCTGCTGAGCAATTTGGCCAGCCCTTTACTTCTGTTTTCTTGACTAAACCCTGCTTGACATAAACCTGATGAGGTAGTTATCATTTCATCTTGGTAAATTAGGAATATTATGTTTAGAGTGGACAGATACTATGTCCAGAAGTCACACACCCAATATACACCTACACTACGGTGTGTCCTGACCTCAAAGATAATTTGAATTTGTAAAAATTTCATTAGTTTGCCGCAGTGCCAAGATGTAACCAGTGTGACTCATCTGAGGTGACACGATTGGAATCCGAGCTTATTCTAAGAGAACATCAATCACAAAGTTCTGGAATTTCTTCTAGCAGTGGTGTGTCTTTTGTTAATTTACACTATACCTACACAAAGTAGGTGGAGTCTCGTATTCTAGTATTAACTTGTTTGAGTGCAAATCGATTCTACATCTAACAAATAGGCAGATATATTCAGTCTGTTCACTCCGATTTGTCCAGCTTCTATCCACTCTAGCTGGCTTGCGTGTCAGGAGCGCCTACAGACAGTAGCACATGAAGACTTTTGCATTGTGCACAAGTGGTGCAAGCTGTCCTGGGATGCAAAACTAGGCAGCTAAGGATTTGCACACAAGATTGACACCAAGTGCTAATTTTTTTAGGAAAGTCACATAGAATAAGGAAGTTAAGAGGCCAAACCATAATTTAATAGGCGAGAGTAAGTGAGATTTAATAGGCCATCTTTTGAGTGTTATATTTGGACATACAGCAGACTTGTAGTGTCTTCTCAGACACCCCCATGAAAGCAGCTCTCTCCTTATCTGGGCAAGTTCAGTAGCTCCTTCTCTAGACCATTTATCAGCCCATGCATGAATTTATTACAAATGATTCAACCTTTCTTGCCTTTTAGAGCACTCTTCATAAACAGTATCCTTCTTTTTGAAATGTCCAGAAGCTACAACAGCTTATGGGTAAGTGAACAGTCTTGTTTATTTCTTTATGGTTCTAGGGGTTGAATCAGGACCTGCAATTAAGCTACATGTTCAGTCCTTTTTATTTTATTTTACTTTTATTTTAAGCTACCAAGTTGCTCAGGCTGAACTTGACACCCTGTGCCTCAGCCTTCTGACATGTTTAATAAGTGGCGACGGTAATGACAGAGCAGTTAATAAATACTCCTAATAAATAATGATACAATCTTGTTATTCCTGCTGAGATTTTTTGGATTACTCTAGGGCTGAGAGCGCCAACTATAGCACTGATGCACGCTTGATCCAAAGTCAAAGCAAGAATAAACTGTAAGGTTCTTAAATTATACCTCCTAAAGCTCTTGGTAAAGTGTTTCATAGCCAGAAACATTTTAAGTATGAAATATACGCTGAGTAACAATATCTCCCATCTCACATGCTGCCTTGGGAAATCGGGTTTCTCTGAATTCCGAAATGAATTCCTTGTCTCCCAGATTTACAGTATTCTAGTACTGGATTTGCTTTTCTTAATCCTCAGGTTTTTCATAATCTTTCCTCCTTTCTTGCATCCCACTAATCACAGAGCAGAGCAGCACTAGGATGCCTGGGAGAGAGTGTTCAGTTTTCTCATTGGTCTTCCTGTTTCAGATTTCATTGTTCTAGGGCCCAAATTGCTTCCTATGTGTTTTAGTATCAGTGGAAATTGTGGCTATTCCTAAGTACACATGTCCCACGATCTCTCGAAACAACTTCCCCAGATGTGAGCAGGCATCCCTTCCTCTTTGTGGGAAACAATATTGAGTTTTGTTATATTCTTCGATTTTTTTTTTCCAGCACTGGGGATTGAACTCAGACCCTTGCGCTTGCCAGGCAAGTGCTTATTCTAATGAGCTGTCTCCCGGGCCCTTCGATTTCTTTTTGCTTGTCTCTTTTTGTTCTTTTTTGTTTGGCACTGAGAATTGAACTCAAGACCTTGTGTTTTTCAGGCAGGTGTTGTGCCTCTGTGCTATCTCTCCAGTCCTATGTTCTTTTGATTTATGAAATCCATCACCCTAATCAACATCAGAACAATAAAAATGCTGCTTAGCTGTTAGCAATGACTTTTTCCTCTCTCAATGCCTCTGTCAAGCCCTGGGCAAGTTTTTCTTTTTATTTCTATCTACATATTTGAAAATTCTGCACACTTTATATAAATGAAAATGTGGTAGATATCTTTTGTGACTGGCTTCTTTCACTGTGCATACTGTTTCTAGTTCCTTTGTGTTCTTTCGTAGATTTCATTACTTCATTCAAATTTTGTCCTTATTTCTTTTTAAGGATAAGCTTTAGATTAACAGGCAAATTGTGAAGAAGATAGACTTCTCTTATATCCTCTTCCCCAACACATATACCCCTACAGTTCCTCCCAGAGTGGTACACTTATTAATATTGATGAACACACATTAGCATATCATATTGGATGAAAGTCCATATGCCACAGAGGTTGACTATTAGAGTTGTGTCTTCTAGTGTTTGTGATAGATGTATGCCCAAGAAAAGCAGTCACTATAGTAGCCTACAGAATATTTCAACTGTCCTAAGTAACCCCTGTATTCAAATTCTCCCTTTCTTCACCTTCAACCTCCAACAAGGACGCCTGTTTTACTGTCTCTATGGATTTTAATTTTCTGGAATATCAGAGGCTTGGACCTGTAACTTTCCTTTCAGACTTGCTTACTTTACTTAGTAATAACTTAATATTCTTATGCATTTGGTGGCTTGGTGACTCATTTGATTTAGAATTGAATCAGATTCTGTCGTCAGCCATTGGAGCTCCTTGATTCACCTGCTGAGGGATATCTGGGTTGGCTCTGTATTATGCCAATGATGAGTAAAGCTACTCTAATCCCCTAGAGGCAGATTTTACATAGATATAAGGTGTCAACTTCCTTATTTAGATATCAAGAAAGATTAATGGTGGATTATATGAAAATAATACATTTGGAAGAAACTACCAATCTTTTTCCAAAGTGGTTGTACTGTTTTGCATCTCCTCCATCAAAGTCATTCCTATCACTCCACAACTTGCCCAGTGTTATGCTTTTTCATGTCCTGGTTTTGGTAATTTTAATAGTTATATAGTATATACAACTTTAATAGTATACCATTTTAATAGTTGTATAGTGGTACTGTGGTGTAATCCTCATTTCCCTGGTGAAATGATATGCGGAGCATCTCTTCACATATTGATTTGACCATCTGTATAACAGGCAAGATGCTGTTAATGTTTTCGATACATTTTAAATCGGATTGCTTTCTAACTGTGGTTTTATGATTTCTATATTTTCTATAATAAACTTTTATTGGAAATGTCTTTTGAAAATGTTGTTTTCTTATGCGATTGTGTTTTAATTTCTTTTGTTGGTGTAGCAGATTTAATGTCAAGGAAGTGTATCTATTTAACTATTTCTTTCTTGGATGAAATCATTGGTACATCTAAAAGTCAACATCATTCCTTGAGTAACCTGTGTTTTCCCTTCTGTTATCTTACAGTTTTTATTTTATGTTAATTTTGGTTCAATTTTCAATAACTTCTATATCTAAATTTTTTTCATGATCATGTCCAGTTTTCCCAGGACAATTTATTAAACACCTTTTAGAAGAATTTGATTTCTGTGTTACGAATGAGATTATATGTTTTCTCTATTGCCTTTTGCTTATATCCTATTTAAAAATCTTATTAAATTTTGTTTAGTGATTTTAGTTGGAATAAATATTCAAATAAAAAGTCCAAATATTTTTTACTTTTTTACTGAAAAGCAAAACAATGACATTTTCTCATCTATTTCTAATATTAAAAATATTTTTCTTTGTCACAGTTTCAATGATGCTTTATCAGTTTTATCAATTTTTTTCAAAAAAAGTTAATAGTTTACTTTCTCTTTTGCATATTTATCTTTTTTATTAATTTCTGCTGCTGTTATATCTGTGTACCTACTTTCTTTGGATTTATTTTATTACACTGTACCTAGCTTCTTGAGAATGGATACTTAGCTCATTAATTTTCACAGTCTTCTTTTCCAATATGTGCACTTAACACAGCATTGCTCAAATTATTTTTGTCTCCTATAAATAATATATAAAGTTTTATCACTTATTTTAACTTTAAAGGAGTGTTATTCCATCCATTGCATATTATTTATAATTACATTAGTTTGGAAATTATAATCCAAATTTGAAGATTCCACTTTTATCTTTCTTATCAAGTTTTCTTTCCACTGGAGTGCACTGGATAGTGTGCGGCACGTGACTTGGTGCGCTCAGCCCCTGCTGGTCTGTGCTTACAAACCTGTTTTTAGTCAGTTTAAATAATGCACATACGTTTGATAGAAATATATAGTTTTCTATTTCTTTCAAAGTTTCCTGCTTTTTTCTATTTTTCTTTAATTATAAAATGTACTAGCATTATATAACTTCAATTAGGACTATGATTTATCTCTTTTGTATTTCTATCCCTCTTTGCTCTTTTAAATTGAAGGCATGTATTTACAGACATATCCACTTCTATTTAATGTACTTTTCAGATCAATTAGTCCTATTATTTTTATGAAATACTTTTCATAGTCTCTTTCCATATTTTTAAGCCTTCCTTTCCCAAAAGGAAAAAGGATCCCAAAGTGACTCTGTGGACCGAACTGGACCACTGTGTCCTTGCTGGGTGACTCTCCTGCTTACTCTGTATACCGGATAACGGATGGTGACTGCTTCCCACACATAGCGACATGTTTGTTTCTTTTCATTTATGACACTGAGTCAAAAGCCTGGTATGTATTCTAACAAAACAATTCAAAAATAGCAAGCATATGTGATGTAGAGAGTATAGAACCTCATGATTTCCTTAGGATGAGAACATAAACTAGTAGAGGATTGAGAAATTAGGAAATAGTTTGCTACTTTGGGATCAGGAGCCGAACTTCAATATTTATACAACACTCTGTGATAGTTTCAAACCATCTAAACATTATAAGATGGAGAAAATGTTACCGCCTGACTAGATTCTGCCTCAGTGCAGCAGAAGTAAACAACATTGTCTGAACTTCCTGAAACACTTTCTGGATATAATGAAAAATTCTTCTCTGTGCAGAGTAATAGTTAGGTTGATTTATGTGTCGAGCGTGCTATTTTTAATCTAATGAACAAGGCTATTTTAAGTGTTACTAGAGTTCACATCTTACAGGAGTCTACCAAATAAATTAATTTGAGCTAAAAAATTAAATTAAGGTAAAAATGAGAAATGTGAGACATTGCCCTGTTATATTCCAGGCTTCAAGGGATGGAATCCATCCTTTGCCCCACCCACACACTTAAAGTCTCCTGTGTCTAGTGGGCTTTCTTCCCCCACCTCCATCAGCATTTTCTAGGATATTGTTATGGTTTGTGTGCTTTTGTCCTTGCAAAGCCTCATGCCATCACTGTGATTATGGGTGTGAGTGCTCTACCCCACCTGGGGCGGACAGCCCGAGTGCAGCGTAAGAGACAGACTTACTCTCTGCAGCCCGTTGCCACTGCTTCTCCCCTTTGCTCTTGCCCTTTGCTGCTGTCATGAACTGCTGCCCTCTGCCATGAGCCACACAGCCTCAGAGCCAGCTGAGTATGGACTGACACCTCCAGTGACTGAGAGCTAAATAAACCTTTCCTTCCTTCAATCTGGGTGCCTGGTATTTGTCCAAGTAAGGAGAGAAGAGTAACTGAGATAGACACGCATTGACGAGAGATGGTAGGACTGAGGCTGAGTTGCTGTGACTTGGCAGTCAGTGGTCCCGAGTGTGTCTGCATCACTGATTTTAAGTCATTTCGGTGCATATAACTCAGAACATGTAGCCAACATAAATCTAAAGATGTTTTAGACTCAGAGGGCTCCGCATTGGATTTAAGAATTCACGGAAATGGGAAAAATGCTGAAAACAGAAGATGATCTATGCAGGTTGAGCTGATCTTATCACCAACTTTACCAACCCGTTTCTTTAAACATCAGTGTGACAGTAAACTTGTGAATGCTGTTTTTTTAATGATAGTACTAATGAGTCATTTTGTGCTAAAATTATATGGATAATAAATTCAAAAATGAAAAGAAATTTGCTATTCACATTTGGACATGTTCTCTTTCAGGATAAATCCCACCATGTGAGTATTTGTGCAGCCTTCATCATGTCTAAATCTTCAAGTTCTTTTTTTTTTTTTTTTGAGACAAGTTCTCAGGGATCAGCCTGACTTTCAACTAGCAGCCAACTCCTGTTTCAGCCCCCAAGGACAGCTGGGACTACAGGTGTGTGCCGCCACCTGGCAAGACCTCCAAGTCACTTACCACAGTACCACATTTGTTAACTATCCTGAAAATATTACCACACCTAGTAGGGCAGCTGTTACTTTGGCACCAATATATTGAAATGTATTTTTTGTTTGCTTGTATGTGGGTCATTGTATTCACAATTCTGTTCATGTTTTACAATGTTTCTTTTGAATTTGTCATCCCTTTTCCCCTTCAAATAGCAAAGAAGTTGCACAATCTTGCTCTAAGATAAAGCAATTTAGTATGTAAAGTGAATTATAAGGATGAATGTTGTTAATATTCTTAAGGATTACATTTTAGTCAACATGGTTTCCAGAGTGTACGGAGTTCTATCTCAGTGCAATATCTAAAAGAAATGGTTTCATTTTGATATTATAGAGTAGAATTAAATCATTAATTTTAATCTTATTGTATAAAATTTGATGTATTTACTTCAACTCAAATGTTTACTAATTTCCTATTTTTATCATTAATAGCTTTGAAAGTTTACTGTATAATTAGTAAGATGGTAAGTTTCTGAAACCAGCAAGAAAGGAGAAATGTGGACAGGGATGAATTACAAAAATAAACGTATTGTTGCAGTTTTGTTGAGTGTTGTAATAAAGAGTATAACAGGATAATAATAAAAACAAGAGGAAAGTGTTTTACTATTTTCATTTTTAAGCAAAAAAGTAACACTAAGGAAATTGTTTATAAAACAGCTAACAATAAAGTTTAACATAGCTTTCAATCTTGTGAAAATTATATTCATTATTTTAATGGAGAATCAACTCATTTTTTCTAAATTGAACCCTACACTGTAGAACACAGCTTTAATTTTGCATTTTATTGTTTCTTAATATTTCTACTCTGCCTTCAAACATTCAAGGAGAAAAGGATTTCCATAGTGCATAATTATTTCTTATTTTCTTGTATTTTGTTTATTTTAAAGAGAAGAAAATAGTTTAAAAACATTAGAATTAGTACAGAATTTCACTAAACAAAATGATAGAAACTGAACAATGGTTGTGTATTGCCGATTTTTGTCTTCAAATTAGTTGTTCAGAATACCAGCTATAAGCATGCAAAACTGGTCAAAAAAATTAAAAAGAACAAAAATTTAAGCATTAGATGACCCTGTCAGTAGAACACTAGACACCAGCAGTACAACCATCCAAGCTATCTGATGGATACAGTATGCATATGTATTGCTTCGTCCTTCCTCCTTCCTTTCTTCTTTCTCTCATCTCAGGTGTCCCTTCCCTTTGAACAGCTTCTTCCCCTTCCACAGCAAAAGCTTTTATCTCTGCTTGTGCAACCCTTGTGCAATGCTCTGACAAATATGTGCATCCAGATTTCATCCTGAATTAGATTTTGTGACAGTAAATCCCAGAGGCCTATATTTTCTTCAGAGCTGTTTGAAAGATCACTTCAAGGCAGGAAGTGATCAACACAAGTATCCGCTCACAAAGCTAGGAGCGCATTACCAGCTGGCATTTTGTGACTCTAAGAATGAAACCCTGTGATTTTGTTAGAAACACCTAGAACAAATAGCTAGGCAGAGCAGGTGTGACAAAATTTCTATCATTGTAAAAGCACTGGGAAAAACCAGAGGCAGAGGGTGTGTGCTGTCCTGTAGGTGAGTGTTATAGTTTTTGCTTTGACTATATATCACAACCAAGAAATACAAACTACAAGGTTGACTTTCCTCTGTCCCTTTCCCCAAAGACCTAGAAATCTCTTTAATAATCCACAAGTGTGTGAGAAGTTCACCTCACTATAAACTCAAAAGGTGTGGGATTAATCCTTTTAAAGCTGAACACTATGTTGGATCTCTTCCGGTCACAGAAATGAACATACACCTCATGTCATTAAAATTGAAAGTATTTTCAGACATGGCTTGATGTGCTTTTCCCTCTCTTCTCCTGCCTCCACTCTTGTGTTTTTTGTTTGAAAAATAACTTTGTTCCCACTAATGTTTCTTATCGTGCTCCTTGTTCTTACTTTGCGCTTCCCACACAAGAGAAACAGTGCAACACTGCAACTTGTGCTGCTGATTTAAGACTAATGTCTTAAAAGTTGAAAAAAAAAAAAGTGGAAATCAAGGTTTTGAAAATGGGGGGGAGAACTGCTGGGACAGAGTGCCTTTGGAGGGGACAGAAAAGAGGGGTATAGTGCACTGTGAAACAATGGATGGAAGCACAGCGTATAGCAAACAGGCACTAATAAAAACAGGAGTACTAATCATTTTTAAAAAACCCTCAAAATTCTAGTAAGTAGGAAATTTGTTTATTTATTGGAGATGAATGGGTGCTGCCAAATAAGACACCTGAAAAGACAGCCAACAGTTAGAGGAGGATGGGGACAAAGGATTTCAGAGAGAGGGTTTTGTTGACTCCAAAACACATGTGAAAGAGCCGTCCTTGGCTCCCTGAACAACTCAACTCATTTTCCTATAAATTGCAATCCTTGCAACTAGAGTAGTTCTGATGCGGGAACCCTCACGTCTTTTTTCCAGTTTTGAATTTTAATTTTAACATTTAAGATAACTGACACAACATGATTCCACTGAAAGAGTTCAGACTGGATTAACCTGAAATTCTGTCTGATATATTAAAAACTAGGTCAGGTAACAGCACAGAGACTGCTGAATCAAAGAGGCCAATAGACATGTGGCCTTCAGATCTTCAGAGGATATGTAATAAGAGTCATTAACCGTGGTTGTGGGGAAGAAGTTTCCAAATGTTTCTGAGCTGAATGTGTCTTTCACCCAGGATTTCACTTCTCTCCAAAATTGAGCAGATTTACAGAACCCACGTAAAACTTGCTCACGCATGGCGCCATCCTCCACGCCCAGACCATGATTGTTGAGTCTAATATTTTGAATTTTCCCATCAATCTCTGCAGCTAATATCTTTCTGATATTAACCAAAACTGCCTCTGCTTTTAATGCGATGTCAGGGCAGAGACCTCTGCACCTCAGGTTAAACCTACAGTCGCCTCGCTTCAAGGTCTGACCATCATCACGGGAAAAGTGATGCAGAGCGCTCACAGGGGCCCAGGCCAAGGGGTCTGCTCCAGCTGACTCATATTCTTACTTTGAAATTTTCTCTTGCCATGTACAACTTCCCCTCTCCAAAGAGCTTGCCCTCAATACAGTAAGCAAAGAACAATCTGCCTGTGGGCGTTAAGCAGCCCTTGTTTGCTTCCTGTCCCTGCTGGAAGAGCCTCGCTCTTTCTCAGTAGTCCTGGGTTCCTTGTCACCGAAATCGGAGCCTCTCCCTGAGCAGCGCTCCCTTGAGCTGTTCTTCACTTGCCTCCCCACGGCCGGGATTTCTCGCATGTCTTTGAAAATCTTTTTCTAGAGTCTAAGTTGTTAGTTGATATTTCCGAGTTTAAGGACACAGAGCTGGAATAAAAGAGTCTTATTCAGAGAAACAGTTTTAAAAAAGAATTTCCAACGCCAATATACTGTCGTGGGAAACGCCTACCAGTTTCGGGCAGTGGAAGTAGACGCAAGCACGGAAGAGGCCGCACGGCGCGCACTCGCCTGCAGGGCGGCGCCTTCCGGTCTGCAGAACTGCATGCTCACGCTCGTGGTCCGCTTGCTGACGTCTTCGTCTGAAACACAAAGTCTTCTTTGTTGAACTTAGAAACTGCTAAGAACCACAAGTCCTGTGCGCGTGTCTTGGCCTGGGTTGGCTCTCACACTTTCTGTGCGCCCCTCGCCTTCAAGGCAGCAGCGCGGGGTCCCTGCCGCGTGGCGCTGGGCTCCTTCGGTGCTCCGAGGCCGGACCGGGCACGTCCGGGAGGCGAGCTGCTCAGCGGGCCGCCGCCGCGGAGTCTGCCGGAGTGCAGGGCGCATAGATGACGGATGGATGGACGGACAGACGCATGGATGGACGCGCGGACAGATGGATGGACGCCGGCAGGCAGGCGCGCTAGCCGGCTGCAGCGATAGGCAGGCGCGGAGGCCTTTGCGATGCTGAGACCTGCGGCAGCCTCACATAACAGAAGGAAATAGCAATTCATAAGAGATGTGAAATCCCACACAAGTCCAGGATTTTCTACCCAGCCTCACATTCATTAAAATCATATTTATTTGGTTCTCAGACTGTGACAGGCAAGAGACTAAGAGTATCGAGTTTAAGCAAAATATGAGCTCTCACATCATAATCAAGCACAGCAAACCTTTACAAGAGACTATTACTAGGACAATAGAAGATTTTTTTTCCCACACATGCTTCTAGAGAGGTCATACAGAAAAGATTTACAAAATAAAATAATGAGAGAATCCCATCCCATTTTCCTTATGTTAAAGGCTATCAACCAATCTTATATGTCATTACCTTTCGTATAATCCAACTTAAAATTTGTTTTATTGCATTTTTAGATGTCCAAGACAGTTAGTTTTCCATTCATAATTATTTTTGGAAATATTAGTCCAACTAAAGCACTCCTTATAATGAGATCACACGTAATGTAAAAGGTGAGTCTCTACTTCACGGTAAAATATATTTTACATTCATCACACACTGACTCTAATCAGTGTCCAGCATTTTTCTCAAAGAGCTGAAGTTGAACGAAAACGATACATATTACTGAATTCAATGACAGCGACCGGTTCTTAATATTCTTCTTTCTGAATCTTGACTAACACAAAGTTACATTTAGCTTAGGAATTTGTATAAATGAAAAGTCTTAAATGTTCTCCAAGGAGGTGCTTTTTACTTCCTTTATAGTGTCATAAAAGGAGCACAAAGCCCTTCCACAACAAAGAACATGGGAGGCTTTTATCGAATTTCCTCAGCCAGGTTGTAATCTGTTGTTTTCATTCATCTTTTTTACATTAAAGATCATATCACATATCAATTATAATTGGCAGATAGAAACAAAGTTTATACTAATAATATTCACTATGAAATTATCATATACAAAAATACTAAAAATAATCTAAAGTAAGCTCACCCATTAACTATGTGTAGGAAAGAGTAGATTAGTAGCAACAGATAATTGGGTTTTTTTTTGGGGGGGGGAATCATTAGGTAAAAAGGAAACAACTGTGTGCTTTTAGACAGTTTTCTGTTACTTTGCTTAGTAGAAATCAATGCTTTGGAGCTGAGGAGATAGCTCGGTGGTCTAAGCACCTGCCTGGCAAGCACAAGGACCTAAGTTTATTCCCTGATACTGGATGTCCTGCCAGCTCAGAACCATGGGGCCCCATGCCAATCATGAAACCGAGCATGGAGGATCACACCTGTAATCCCACTGCTGGGGAGGCTGAGCCAGGAGAATCTATATGAGTCCAAGCTGTGTGGAGAGACCCTGTGTCAAATAAATAAATAAAAGGTTGAAAGAAGTAGAAGAAATCAATGCCTTTTTATTTATGTTATCACCTGCAATGGGTAAGGGACTTGCTACTTAAAAATGTTAATTCATACTATGAAAAGCTAGAAATATCAGTATAAGGGATGTTTGGTATGCCTGCACTGAAGCTTCTGGGACAGAAAAGCATGTACTGATTGTGAGGTCTACCACTCCCTCCCCTGGGATCTATAGATCTTTGCGGCCTTGTGAAATTCTACCTAGTAGTGTGTTCCTTTAACCAGACTACAGTTCATCTTCTCATTTTCCTCTTTTGCCTTCTGTAAACCTTACTGGTATTTCTTAGGAACAATTTCTAGAAAAATCACCTAAATTTTGATCCCAGCTCCAAAGGCTGCAACCTGAGAACTTGATCCAGAGAGTCCCAGAGGAGTTGACTTTGAAAAAGGAGAGACAGGCAGACAAGGGAAGGAGAACAAGTCTGTTAGGGGTGCTCGTTGGATGCTGAGGGTTTCTAATCAGCGATTAAGATGTGTTCTGTCTCAAGTAGATGTATACATTTTTCATTTCAGTTGCCTAATGACAAAATTGCATTTGCTTCAGTGCTAATACTGTTTCCTCAGTGTATTTAGTTCTTCTCTGAATACATAATTTACATCCAGTTCGTGTCTTTACTTACAATTGTCGAATGAGAATGGAGTTTATTTTCCTTCTTTGCATACAGAGTACAGTGAGTGGAAGATCCTTGGGCAGGATAGTACCCCTTTCGTCCTATTTGAAGGATTGCATGGGCATATAATGTAAAAGTCTCTTGAAAATTTAGACATGCCGATTTATAAAGAAGATCATGATAAACAATGTCCATAGCCTCCTCCTACCCTTACAGAATGTTCATTAAATGACTTTTTTTGGTACAGGGGGTAAAACTCAGGACTTTGTGCTTTTTTCCAGGCAGGGGCTTATGTTGCTGAGCTATCTCCCCAATCATGAGCTATCTGCCCAGCCCCATAAAATGAGAAACTAGTATAAATTTAAAATATTTGAAACATTTTAAAATATTTTAAAGACAAATGAAGATTGCACTGTTGATAAACTAGCTCATGTTGGGGCCTTGGGAAGGAATCACCTCTTGGGACACTGGGGGACATCTCATGTGCGTTAGATGTTTCTATCACCAAGTGCGAAGGACGCAAGTCAAGGAGCACCACACATGCCTGCATATCCTTCTTTACCCTCGCTTACTGGGAGATATGGGAAGTGTCTAGATTCTTCAGACAAGTTTGTCAAATTTTCAAAGGCAGTTTGAAGAGATGAAAGATCATTCTGCCAAAGAAAACTTGGTCTCAAGATAAGGCAAAGTGGCAGGTCTTCCTGTGACAGAGGCAAGAAAGTACATTTCCCTGAACGGAGATAAGAAAAGTATTGAAAAAAGAAAGATCTTAATGATGCAAAAGATCAGCCTTCCATCTTGCTTTGTGCTGAATATTGTCCAAAGTTCAAAACTAGATTCTCCAGCTTTCCAGGGGAAAGATTGCAAAGATCTCAGCTGAAACATGGCCTGAACCATCAGCCAAAGGTAAACAGCATATGAAAGAAAACAATTAGAATAAAGGAGAAATATAAAAAGTGTTTTGCCACATGCTGTCAGGGGAAAGGGAAAGGGAAGAAAGGGAAAGAAGGAAGAAAGGGAAAGAAGAAAGAAATTATCCAATAGATCAGAGGATCAAAGGAAAAGAAAACCTACCCATAAAATAAAGATGATGCTGAGGAAAAAGAGCGAGGACAAAGAGGCAGTGTTTTTCAGTGATGTGCGGTGTGTGAGTGTGCATGGACGCTGTCGGACTAAGAGTGTACATTCATGTACGGGTCAGCCTCAGCTTCAGAACAAACACTGCATAGGTTATCATTTAGCTGATACGACTCTTTATAAAGAAATTACTTTTTTATGTATTTAGTACAGGGTCTCACTACACAGATCAGACTCGTCCTGATTCTCCTGTTTTCGGCCTCCCAAGCACTGGGGCTACCATGTATGCACCACCTTGCCCAGTCTCAGTCACCATCTCAGCATGCTCTGGGGATGGGGGGTGGAGGGACGGGACTGGCACAGCTTGTGGTGCTGAGGATTGAACTCTGGACCCATCACTCTGTCCACGCAGGTGCTTTAGTCTGCTAAGCTGTCTGGAGAGCCCAGAAAACGCTTTTTAATTTTTTTTTCAAAGACAGTACAAAATAATATTAAAAATGAAAAGTTGCAAGTGATGCAGAATTTCACTAAACAAAATGATATGAATTTCACAGTATTTGTTGCACTGCATAGTATTGTCTTCAAATTAGCTATTACCAGATATATGCAGGCAAAATTGTAAGAAAAAATGAAAAATATATAAGAAAGAAGAGAGAAAAAGGAAAACAAATTGAAAGAAAAAACAAGCAAAACAAATTAAGGATTAGCTACTTCTTTCCACAGACCAGCAGAAGTCCACGGCACGACTATCCAAGCCAGCCTGCTAACATTCCTGGGTAGATCTCTTCCCCCACTCCCTTTCTGACCTTCTCAACTCAGTCATTCCTTTCTTCTGAACAGGCTTGTCCCATTTTCCCAGTATCTATTGTACCCTTCAGATTTAATTTTCTCTTTCAGGTTTTTATATCAAGGAGACAAAATGATGAAAATGCTCTTGTAGAAGTTACCCACTTACACGTCCCTGGCAGAGGAGACGCCATGATCAGCATGGTGGTTTTCTCTCAAGCCTTCACCTTGAGGTGCAAGGCCCAATCAGTTGCACTCCAGATGTGCTGACCCTGTGATCTCCCCAAGTGCGGAAAACTCAGCTGTATAATCTGTGGTAGTGGGTTCAGCATTCGTGCTCTGCCCTGCATAAAAAAAGAGGAAGAAATCGCACACTACATTTTGAGAGGTTACTCCACACATATTTTAAAATTTCTAATGTTGAATTCCCTTAAATACTTCATAATTTTTGACATATCTTTACCTGTGCATGGTCATACAAAGCACTGCAGAAATTAACATCGGAAGTACATTTGGTTTTATTTTAGATTATGAAACTTGTTTGTTTTTAAAAAGTTGTAACATAATTATTTTTAGAAAAATGGTAATGAGTGGGTAAAAAGGAAGCCATGAGATGAAAGTCATCATTTGTATGAAATGCCATAAAAATACTGATATGAAAAGTGAATAGGCAGCCCTGTCAGTCTGTGTTGTGGGTATGAGACTTCCCACATTTCATCCTGAGGTGACACTTGCAGCGTGGCATTAGCTCATCACCATCACCAAACCATCACTGGGAAGCACGAGTCACTGGTGGGATCCCAAGTCCCTAAGTTTGTCTTTTGACTCGTTCATATACAGAGCCACAGCTGAGTCTGTGCAAAACAGTTATCACCTAGATGACACGTTGCAACAAATACTGTGAAGTTCATTTTACTTTGTTCAGTGAAATGCTGTATTTCTTGTAACTTTTCTCTTTTAATGCTATTTTGTGTTCTCTTTATAAAATAGAAAAACAAAATAAATGACGTATCTACTTAAGCATGCAAAAATTTTAAAAAGAATTTATAAACTACATCTTTTATGGTCATTAACATGAGTGTTAAGTTATAACATTCTGAGGAAGATTCTGAAACTCAATTAACAGTATACAGATATTTTACTTACTATCATCTTTAGCATTACCCTAATCATAATGTCACTATTCTTATAGGCCTTAGGTAGAATTGATTGTGTGGGTGCATCTACTCAAATCCAGAGGTAAAGCACTTTTATACATTCTTGAAGGACAGTGCAGCTAAATGCTTTGAGCCTATAAATTACTATCATTACTTTTTAGTTGTAGTGAACTCCTTGCTTATAGCCTCAGATTTGCAGCACATGGAGCTAATGTGATGAATGGTTTCACAATATATTTTATAAAGAAAAACCTTTTAAGTCAATACTAGATAAGTTTCAAGAAAATAATGTGTAAAATGAAACCACATTCTACTCCGACAGTGCTTTTCCTTGTATTGTCTTTTGTTCCTGTATTGTACGGAAGAAAAAGATGTTTAGAGTGATCTGAAATATTATCCTGATCCTTTACTATAAAAATAAAATTTAGGGGGCCAAGGAGAGAGTTCAGCAGGATAAGCGCCTGCCTAGGCAAGCACAAGGACCCAGGTTCAATCCCCAGTACCTCATGCTGCACCAACCCTGCCCGGGGAAGGCTGAGCTGGCTAACCAGACTGAGCGTGGTGATGCACACCTGTAATCCCAGCCCTGGGGAGGCTGAAATAGGAGGATCACTATGAATCTGAGCTGTAAGTTAGACCCTCTGCCAAAGATATATAATTAAAAATAAATAAATAAAAATAAAAGTTGCTGGGGACAACCTGCTTGGGCCCTCCTCCTGTCCCTCTCTTGGACAGAAGCTTTCTTTCCTTCAATAAATATATTTAAAAAAGAAAATAAAAGTTGGCATAGATTTATTTTTTAAGAATTCAATATTAAGGCATTAATCATCTGCTTTCTTAAAGAGTTTCTTATGCTTTCTTAGTTTCTTATAAAACAAAGTATCATATAATTCAATGCACAAATATACTGTACTCAATAAATATACGTGTTCCTCAATGTAAATCCAATCATGTCTATGACAACTGTTCATTTCATAAAATCCAAAGCCAAAGATAAACTCTAATTTTTTTATTTACTTAGTTTACTTTTGATTCAATTATCCAGTGAGATTTTTATTGAAAGATAAGCAACTTGACTCATTCATTTCATTAAATGCAAAAAAATCAGTTTTATATTACTTAATAAAGACAAAGTACACAACCACAAAAATGTTAATATTTATTCTTACTTAACATGAATTCCAGTATTTCTTTATCTATTATCAAAATTTTAATTGGCATTTTAATAAATATCCTATAAAGGAAATGTATGGAAAAGAAGAGAAAAGGTTGGAAGAGTTTCTAATATGAACAGAACCCTTCTAGCTACCCGCAAGGGGAAGTGACTTAAAATAAGTTCTTAAATTCCAATTTCATACCTTTTAAATCAGTTGTAATATTAGCTTCACACTGTTACAGAGTTGGCCTCTTAGTGGAGAACTATGGGTGCATGTATGAATGAGAAATGAGAATGAGAAATGGATAGAGTTCTATGCTTGTTCCAATTTATTTCTTTGCTCCTAGAGTATTGTTTCTATTTTCATTGCAAAATAAACTGTTTGCTCTAGCCGGCAGTGGTCAGGCTGTGTATGACTCCTGTATTGCCTCAACTGCTTATGAACTAGATAGACCTCAAGACACTTTTCCTTGCTAAACACCTGTTTTCCTTAATGTAGTGTGGTAATGAAACATACTCCAGCAATTGTTCCAACATGTTAGAGTGAAGACTACACAACCTTAAAATGCTTTGAACAATCTGGTGAGACAGGCAATGGTGACAAAGACAAAATTACAGCATTTCTATTCCTAAAGAAAGCCCTTTTTAAAATCTTTTTTTTTTTTTTTTTTTGGCAGAACTGAGGATTGAACGCAGGCCCTTGCACTCACCAGGGAAGCGCTTATTCTAATGAGCCACCTCCCCAGCCCCTTTTAAAATCACTTTTTATACTTAAAATACAAATAGTTGATTTAAATGTCCCAAACTGCTATCCACTCATACAAGCTATACTTATCATTTTATATGTAGCTCAAATATTTCTAGTTGTTCTAATGAAGACTTTTTAAAATCACACTTATAAATTTATGATGCCATGTTATACATTTGTATTGTAAAGGCTTTCCCATAGATACATATAGAATATGTATGGAATACAATGGCTTTCCATTTACATTTGTATGTCACACTTCTACATTATAAATTTTTAATTCCTTTTGGTTAATGTATTTTAGGGAAGGGTCTACAGGCTGTTCAGGGTCTCGCAACTAGATCGGACTCTTAGTGATCCACCTGTTTACAGCCTCCCAAGAATTGGGATTATAGGCATCTACCACCACGCCCAGTCTTAATCACCATCTCAGTATGCCCCGGGGGTGGGGCAGGCATGGCAGGCCCAGGGATGGAACCCCGGCCCAAGCACCTACTTGCAGGTGCTTTAATCCACTGAGCTATTTGGCTGGCCTTTTTAATTCCTTTTTGAGTATCAGTTGTTGTTGCAAATCTAATGATAGCACCAAAATCTCTCTTTTTATTTTAAAAAATAAAAAAAGAAATAAAATTTCAAAACAAGATTATAAGAAAGTAAAAATGCTTAGTACACTGTATCCCCCCCCATCCAAGTCTTGGCTCACCTGAAGCATACAGACAAAAGACCTGATCAAACATCGTAGGCATAAACCCTTCTTTTCAATGAACTAAAAGCAATTAGTAGTACAACTATCTTTACTATCTTGTTTATTTATTTATTTATTTATTTATTTATTTATTTATTTAACTTTCTTTTTCCCTTCTTTCTCTTCTGCTTCCCCCTTTCCAGTTTCTCTTTCCTTGTGAGCAGTTTCTTCCCTTTCCACAATATCTATTGTATGTTTGAGGACTCACTTATTCTTTCAACTTCTTACACAAGGGAGACAGTACAATGATTCACATGTGAGACTGACTTATTTCGCTTATGAGTATGGTCTCCAGTTCCATCCATTTACTTGTTAATGTCTTAAGTTTATCCTTCTTTATAAACTGAATAGTACTCCATTGTATAAAAATACCACACATCTTTTTTAAAAAAAATTCCTTAGTTGATGGGCATTTGTGTAGTTTCCAAGATTTAGCTATAACAAATTGAGCTGCTATAGCATGGGTGCACATATATCAATGTGGCATAATGTTTTTAATTCTTCTTGAAAAATATCTAGAAGGAGAATAGTTGGGTGAAATGGGACTTTGAATCCTAGTTTTTTGATGAATCTCCAGACTGAGTTACAAAGCTTTCTCTGATTTGGCCATATAAAGAGACAATAAATTGATAACTTACACAGGAAGGCCTCAATTCACATATGCTTCTGTTTGGGAATAGTTTGGTTGGAAAACAGAAGACTTTGGCAAACTTTTGCTCCCATTCAAGAATTCTGTTCTGGTGTGGAACATGACTGGACAATTTCCCAGAATCTTAGGACAAATCAGGTCCATGAACTGAGGCACCCCTGTGCCTACCACTCCCTGCCCTGAGTGACTCCCACTGGTGCACCCAGCAGGTCCAACCTGATCCACCTTCTCTTGGACACTCTCATGGCAACCTCAACCGCTGCACTCCAGTGGAGGTGGCAACATACCTTCTATTACAGCCAGTCACATCACTGTTACGGTATTGTCTTCAGTCGCTACGTCTTTTTAGCCCTTTATATGGCCAGCTCCGAAGATGCTGACCTTGTCCAGCACTTGCACCTCCAGGCAAAAAGATCACTAAGAATGTACTGTCACCAGAGACTGTGGACTCACCTCCGTGACGTACGAGAGGAGGAATTTCCTGAGATGACAACGCAAGTGCTATGCAGCATATTCTGCATTTGTTCCATAGTTGTCACAAACACCTAGCACACCGAACACGTTCAGTGTTATGTGAGTGGTCTTCCGAATGATACTGTATCTGTGCTAAAAAAAAAAATAGAGGATTCCACTGTACACAGGGAAAAGTTATTCAGCTTTACAAGGAAATGTCCCATCAAAGGAAGGCGCAGAGCTTTTGCAAATCAGTGAAAGACAGTGTGAAGTCAAAAGGCTTGATGGAGTTCTGTGCCCACGTCTTAGGCGATCATGTGGAAAATTAGCTGCTTACCCGTCGAGGTCATTAGAATGACTTGGACAGACTCAGGTAGGCTCAGCGATTAGGCTTCTGAAGTCAGAATTCAGAAACTTCAGTGTTCTTACGAGTTTTCTGCCTTTTGACCTTTTGAAAAAGTAATTTCAGTTCTCATTTTCTCTGGCTCTTAAATAGAATCATACTTGTCCATAAGGCAATTTTAAGATACTCAGATGAATGATGTTGCCCATGTTTAAATATAATCCTCTCCTGGTATCCCAGAAGGACCATATTTCTTTATTCAGAAAGTGTCTTGTAGCTTTTATTTGCCCTTACCTTATAAGAAGTTTATGATAAGACACTCAGTGAATCTTCATTTTGCCAATACATAAACTGAAAAATAGAAGTACAAGTAAAAAAAATTGGAAATCAGCGGCTATTTTCCCCAAATTACATCAAATAAAGAACCTTGATGCATTTGAGTGTGTGACTTTTAGATAAAATATAGTATAATAACATCCACTATGCCTAATTTACATTAATGACAGATTGTACAGAGTACTGATCATGTACAGGCACTAAGTATTTTATGTAGATCAATTCTAGTATTCTCATAATGACTCTTTGAGGCAAATATTATTACTTTATTACGCACTTGCACAATCTGGAGAAAAAAGATGGAACCATACACTTAAGATCAGGAATTATCAAAAATGGCATAACACTTGGAAAGCTGAGCTCATGAGCGAAGCTTCCATTTCTTTGCTGTACTTCACAGCTATTTGCACACCTGTTTGCAGCCATTATTAAGACAAAACTTCCTGATGTTATCATGCAAATACTGGCTAAGAATTTGTTTCAATGTCTTGAAAACTTGATCAGGGCTGGGGAGATAGCTCAGTGGCACAGCGCCTGTCTGGCAAGCACAAGGTGCTGAGTTCAACTCTCAGTACAAAAAAATAAAAATAAATAAATAATTTAGGCTTTTAAAAAAAAGTGTATTTGGTGCAGGGTTGCAGGGTCTCACTACACAGCTCAAACTCATAGTGATACTCCTGTTTTCAGCCTCCCCAGTGCTGAGATTATAGGCATGCACCACCATGCCCTGACTTGGTCCCCAGATCAGTGTGCCTGGGGGCAGGACCGGCATGGTATATGGTATGGGTTATGGAAACTCGGTGGCTGCACTTGCCTAAGCAGACTTAATCTGCTGAGCTATCTCACCAGCCCTAAACTGTGATTTCTTTTCTTCTATTTATTTATTTATTTATTTATTTATTGCAGTACCAGGGATTGAACTCAGGACATTGCACTTGCCAGGCAGGTGCTGATTCTACTGAGCTATCTCCCTGGCTAAACTGGTTTCCAAAGCATCTTATCAGCTGAAGGAGTTCGGCTCTGTGTAAAGCAGTACACTACTTTTCTATCACTTCTGTATTGTTCTTATGTAGAATGAAAAAATGAGAAAATGACTTCAAGAATTTTGAACTTTAGTGCAGTATGCTTCACATATTATACTATATCATATGTTATATTACATTACATATTATATCATATTATACATTATATTACATTTAGCATGTTATATTTTTTAAATATGCATACTGTACAATCCCCAAATCAGTATGAACAGAACTGCCTGTACGAATTTTTTGTCCAAAGTCCTTCCACTGTTCGTGGTGTGTCGCACTCCACCATTAGGGACAGTCCCCCCCCCATGCAGCAACAGCAGAGCTACCTAAGCACCACTGGCCAGCATCCCTGATCAGCCCCACCTCCGTGCTCCACGCTGCTGTAGCTCTCAAGCTACCTTCAGCTTCTATGCCATTAGCTTCTGTGGCTTCCATAGACGAGTAAGGCAGCACAAAGCTTCCCATCTGGCCCACTGTTTATGTCACACAAATAATGGCTGGTCTGGAGTTTCAGCCGTATGGTCACAAATGACAAAATTCAATCATTCTCAGCAGTGTGTTTACATCAACACTGCATTTCATTGTGTACACATAAATCATGTTTCTTGTCCATCCATCTGTTGATGAATATTTAGGTTACTCCCATTTTTGTCTACCCTGAGTAGTGCTACAGTAAATATGACAGTCCAGATGTCTTGCAGATTCTTGTTTCATTTTTGGAGAGAACATCCCCGAGAGTGAGTGCTGTCTCACAAGATAAGCTTAGTAATTTCCCAAGTTCCCCTTATGCTGTCCACCAGGGCCATACTCATTTCTACTCCCAGGAAGTGTGCACTGACATTCTTCACTGTAGAGATTTTTGAGTTACTTACATATTCTAGATATTGACATTGTGTCACACATATAGTTTGCACAAAAACTATTTTGGAAAGTGACATACACATTGCATATATTATCTCCCATTCCAAATTATAGCAAGCTCTGTTGCATGGTCTCCCATTCTGAGATATTGCAACTGTAGTTAAAAATTTACCTTTCCCAAAAGCTCAACAAAAAATGTATAGCTAGTCACTGAAGTTATATCCAACTTGCTTGACATGAAGTATAATTAATACAATTAGCTAAATTAATGAGAATATTTAGTTGTAAATGGGCACAATGTGTGTTTAGAATGAAGTTGTACAGTACACATATATTTGAAAACCAAGTATCACAAGTCTATGCAACTCAAATTGTAATGTGAGGCAAGCATTAGTCTTGCTGGGGTATTGCACCATGTGCTGGATGGCCAGTTAGTCTTTTACTTCAATTATAGATTAGTACATTAGGCATAATGCACTGGAAGAGGAAGGTTGTCTTTCTCAACTATTCTTCCATAGTATTCCTTTACAGATTGGTGGAACTGAGTTCAACAATATGAAAGTAAAATTCAAAATAAAACTCTGTAATTTAAGTTACTTAACAATTGCAATGCTCAGGCTTTTGCATACATTTATTGTAGTTCAAGCAATTTGAACATAATCTCAGGCAAATAGTGTTAAGTATTTTGTGGTGGTTTAGGTACAAAAAGATAGGCATTTTTTTCTATAAATCCTAGTCTATTGTCTTTTGACAATTTTACATTTAGAGAAATGCAAAGTGTCAGGTAATAAATAATGGTTATAAATAAACTAATCCACTAAGACAGAAGTAATAGACATAGGAATGCAATTTAAGTAAACAGTAAAGCCCACTCAAATATATAATTGAAGGCAAGCTCTATTTTGCAAGGGATAAGTGGAAAAATACCTAAGTTGCAGCACAAAGCAAAATAACTGTACAACTTAACTCCCTAAAGAGAATTCCATAGTAAATTAAATACTTGTTCCTACTCTATGAACAAGGTCGTGTCAGAGCTTTCCAGGCTGTGTCGGGGGAAATTGACATACATTTTCACTTTTATTAGATGCTACAACTCCGCGCTAGTGGAACAGATAGATGTGCCATTTGTCTGTTTCTTTCCACAGAATCGACACCTTAAAATAGTAATAAATTCAAGCCAAGTTTCTATGACTGGCGGTGATTTCTATAACTGCAATTTAATAGCAATTGACTTTTTAGACTGGCTAATACTTGTGCCTCAAGGATACTACCCCAATGGATTCAGTTTGCTCTTTTGAGTGAACCCATTGACTCATGTTTCATAGGGTACAGTTGAACGAAAAGGATTATACTGCCAATTCAAACATTCAGCAATTTGCTTTTGGAAACTACTGATGGATAAAGTTGTTGACATACCTCGTGGTCCTTTGTTCCTTTGCTACTTATGTTTTCTTTAATGAAAAACATTGCAAGTATTATAAGAAGAGCTTGTTCAAATATGGCATGTGGAGTTTCACACAGAATGGACATGGGTGTGACATCTTGTAAAATGTGTTTCGTGATTGATTTAGAAAAGAATGTATGGGATTGAAATGTCTGTGTTCAAGGCTAGTTATACCACTTAAAACTGGGTAGTCTCAGCCAGGTTTCTCACATGCCCCAAAACTGTAAATATGCTTACATAAGTATACATGATGGCCAAATTTGATAAAATATGATAAATTTTATGAAGTCTAATGAAGTCTCATAAATATACAATGAATAATATTCAAGATATGTATTTATCTGATATGTGTCCAATTAGACCTCTGTATTTTTCCATCTTTTTATAAAATGCCTTGTATTTTGCATTTTTGTTAGAAGCCTTTCATCCTTGTAAGATAAATCTCAGTCCTCTGTGGCTTATTTCATTTAATGGTTGAACATTACTCATGTCCTACAAGTTCACTGTGGGTAGCCAGTGACTTGCAGAATGCATGTTTGCCAGCAACTTTGTACATGAACAATTTGAAATTATTTGTGATTGAAAAAAGTTCCCAATATTAATAAACCATTTTCAAAAACTGTAAACTTGTTATAAAAAGTAGTACACCTATAGAACAAAACAAGCGTAGATAAAGATACATTCTCTTGAAACATTTTCTATACCATGACCTTGAAGATCGCTAGTACAGAAGAAACAAGGTGAATAGAGAGTTCAAAGGCTCAGGGAAATTCATCACTCTTTTTCATTCTAGATGCCAGGTAATGGTGGCACTGCTGGTTGGATCGTCTTTCCTTGAAACTTCACAAGAAAATAGCAGGAATATTTTATTCAACTCATGGAAGGATTAATTTTAGAGCTACCTGTCTTGAAAACAGGATTGGAACTACTCCATTAAGTTTCAAGTTAGCACTGAAGAAATACATTCATAAAAGGGTAATTCAGCCTTGCAGTAGGTACCTTGCTGTTGGGACTCATAGACTTACATGTATTTAGAAGAAAATTTCTATTTTCATTGTTTACAAAAGCAAAAATAAAGAAAATGAGCAAATCTATATGCTGTTGTGTTTCTTTCCTTATTCATCTGATAGTCCACCTGCTCATAAGTTAAATTCTCAAGCAAATCATCACTAAGCAGGTAGCATTTCTCCCCACCTTTCTCTTAACTTTCGATTGCGCGGACGCCTCCCTACTGGCCCCGTTCTGGCGCACCTCCCTCCGAAGCAGCAGTGAGTCAGGTCTGTGTGCCCTCTCAGCTCTGCCCCACCCAGGACTTCCAATTTTTTAGATAAAAAGGGTGCGGCCTTCTCTAAAGAGATGACTCATTCTACTGATCAGGAAGAATGCACTTTTTGTAGAACTTTAGAATGTTCTCCCCAAATTACTAATATAGATTTCAGATAGCATGCTGAGCAAGTTGCAGAGAAGTTCTTGAGCCAGATCTATGTCCCTCCAAAGACACTGTCGTCACATATGCAGGCAGCCAGTTAAATTTTACCTGCTTTTCAGTGAAATAATTAGCTATTGATCTTAATTCGCTCTCAGATCACAAGAAGGGATTAAATGTTTCCTGTTAAAATTAAGCTCCTCACCTCTGCAAAACCCTAAAAGTAGAGATAGTATTTGATTGGCTACATCACTCCTTGGAATGTTCCTGAAAGAATTAGCTTCAGCATGATGTGGAGACCACTGCTTGTCCGCTTCTATGGCAGCACAACGCACAACAGCTCAGCTATGCAGCTGACCTACGTTCATATCAACACACGACTAGATACAGAAAACGTGCTTGGTCACAAAGAAGTGTTATTCAGTAATGAATAGATGAAATCTCATGTCCTCCAGGACAGTCGAGATCATTATGGTAAATGAAATAAGCCAGACTGAGAGTAAAATAGTGCGTGTCTCTTCTCATGTGATAAGTTTAGAAAAAGACAGAGATTATCTGGCAACGAAAGGTGCATTACTGGGAAGAGGAGCAGAAAGGTCAGCCGGGGGGGAAGAAAGGAAAGGTGAATAGTGAGAGGTGATGACCAAAGTGTCTTCTGAACATGTGCAATCAATTCAGAAGAAATCCCACTGGTCGTATAGCACACACACAACTAATTAGAGAGAAGAAAAATAAAAATGCTACCAACCTAATAACACTGCCATAAATTTTACTTATCACTGACAGTAAGTGTACATGATTTCTCACTATTTAATAGCTTTCCTTTATTTTTCCGAGGTATTTCCTCTTTCAGAAGACAAGATGTTAAATTGCTGTATTAGGCCGCTGTGTGTCACAACGTGCTACTTAGTTTGGTAAGATTATGAGCAAAAAGCTTCCCATGTTTACTCTTTACTTATGCACAAGCAAATAAAAGCTCTTCATTATGTAAGCTATCCTGAATTTTTCATCTGTAAATGTGACACATACCACAAGTAACATTGTAAGAAAAGAACACTGTGTATTCTTTAGGGAAAAAACTAATATATATGTATCCAAAGATTTTGCAATGACAATATGTTTCATTAGTCATGCTTCACAGTTCTAAGCTATAGCCATAAATTAGTGGAAAATAATTTAACTTCTAGATCTCCACATGAATGCGGGGTTCACGTGTGAACTAATAATCCAGACTAAATCTTAAATGAAGAGACAAAGAAATCTTATTTTTTCTAACCGTATGTAATGTAGTATTGATTTCATGGGTAAAATCTTGATTGAATAGAGATAATAAATTCTGAAGTGTCTCTACTGTGGAGCAGAGTGACCGCCTGTAATGGTATAGCTGGTGATTCCCTGCACCCACAGGCATCTCACGGGAAGTGCCTTACGCTTCTTTGGCTGTAACAAGTGTCTGAGGTAACGTCTGAAGAGCAGCGCTGTACTCCGGCTAACGGTTTAGAGGCTTCGGTCTGGGGCCAACTCTTCCCATTGTTTTGGCTCCATGGTGAAAGTGAGTGGTGAGAAAAGCCATCCAGCTCACGGCGCCAAGAGGAGGGTAGAACAAGGGATGAAGGAAGATGAGAAGCAACCGGGGAGAGGGGAGCAGAGAGGCCAAAGGAGAGAAAGCGGGGGGCGTGGGCCTCAGTTGGGAGCTGCAGTGCCTTCTGAGAGACAGGCTCACAGCCCTCTAGAGTCGTGGCCATGGCGAGCTGCAACCTCCCGCTCAGCCCCATCGCTTAAAGCTCTTGGTGGAGCTAAGCCGGAGCCCAGGATGCTACGCATGGGACTTTGGAAGTCCTCCCGGACCCAGACTACAGCAGAAGTGAAGAAGTAAAAGGATGAGCAAGGGGATCAATCAGGTGAACCAGCTGAGTCGAATAGAGCAGCACCTTACAGCAAAACGAACAAGCAAAACTCCCTGAAACGATCCATATAGTGTACTTTTCATCATGTCTATCTGGGGAGATACCTGGGAGCAGAGTGATTAGGTACAATGTGACAGCTTTGCCTCACTAGAGAGCGATCGCGGTAGCGCTACTGCGCAGAGAAGCCGGCCCTGTGTCCTTGCTGATTGGGGGATTTCACTGGAAACGTCTCCGTCTTCTGCTGTCTCTCAAAAGCGAGGGCATGCTGCAAGCAACGCTGTATCTGCCCCTATAAAAGCCAGGTGAATAGAGGGGCGATCAAGGCCCAAAACACAGTAGCCTGCTCTTATCTACTTAGCCTAACTTTCTTTCCAGTCATGGTAAGGGTCAAAGAGAAAGATCGACAGAGGAAAGTCATAGTAAACACTAGTTAGAGTACCAGCAGGTCCGTGTCAAGAGTTGTGGAAAAGTAGAGGAACATAATTACGAAGAGGACTTCTTTTATTTCTACCTAAGTGTTTCTGTGTCTATGCTATCCATTACTTTTCTAGTTTTCAATTTTTTTCTCATGCATGGTTTGTTAGTGATGTTTAACTTCATGTAAAAGCATGTAAGTGACACAACATGAAAAAATACGATTCATCTAAAAGAAAAATCCGTATATAAAACAAGATTTTGTATATACTTTTTTTTTCTTATTTTTATTTTTTTAATTTTAGGGGAAGGTCTACAGGGTGTTCAGGGTCTTGCTACTAGATAGGACTCATAGTCATCGACCTGTTACAGCCTCCCAAGAGCTGGGATTACAGGTGCGCCACCATGCCCAGTCTCAATTGCCATCTCAATGTGCTCTGGGGGTGGGGCTGGCACAGCAGGCCTGGGCATCAGACCCCTGGCCCCTGCACTGGCTTGCAGACACTTTAATCTGCTGATCTATTTGGCAGGCCCAAGATTTTGTATATACTCTTGGGGAATAAATTATAGTTTACAATGGTATTTGCCTCGTGTTAGGCTAAAGCATGTATTTTTCTAATTAGAAATAGTATGAAATAGTTTGGGTTATGGCTTGTGCCTGAATGTCTCCCCAAGATTTCTATATACTAAATTTTGTATAATTTCCTCATGTGGTCATGGGGGTGGATGTTGCGGAAGCAACTAAATCTAGAATTTGTTATTGGTTCATTGTCTAGTGCTGGATTTTTGGGTGTGAGTGCTAAACCCACCCTAGGACAGGTGGCCTGCATAATATGTATCCTGTGACAAAGGTGTGTCTCTCTGTGTGCTATTGCTTTTGCTGTTTTCTGACACCAGGAACAGTTGTCACTCTGCCATGTGGCACCCTACCATGGAGCCAGCAAAGTAGCGGAGTAGAGGACTGAAACCTACAAACTGAGCTACGTTCATCTTTCCTCCTTTAACTTTGAGCATCAGGTATTTTGCCTCAACAATGAAAGAAATGTAACTAACAGTTTGGCTACTTTGTTATATGTTAACTTGGCTAGGCCAAACTGTATTTCCTAAAATTAATTTTTCTTTCTTTAAACTAAGAAAGGATTGCTGACTTTTAGACCATAAAATAAAATAGTAAAGATATACTTTATCCTTTGTATTTTTATATGTTCTTGTTTTTCTTGAATTATTCATCATTTATGGCCTAATAAATCTTAAATGAAATAGTACATCTTCCAGAAATATCAACACTTCCAGGTATATGAAAATGGAATAATTTCTATATACTAAATTTTGTATAATTTCCCAGATTGCCTCTCAAACCAAATCTCTGCCTGTCTCCATTCTCCAGGAAGCTGATTTTATATTGAAAAGTAATGAGCTCTCTTACTTCTCATTTTCTGAGTGAGACCAACTAATGACACTCATTGCCAAGATTGGAAGACAGAGTGAGGTGAGGTAATACTCTACACATTATTCTAATGGTTTTCTGTAACATTTTCTAACAACCACTTTCTTTGAACTTTAGAGTCTAAATGGTATGAGCTCTTTCCTGCTCCACTCCTCATGAACCTTGGCTTAATTTTCCATTTTATGTACCATTACCCACAAGCTTGTGGCCGTATTTGAGTGCAGTCTGTCTTTCTGGGACCCAAGGCACAAAGTGTCACTAGAAAATACAACAACAGATCAAGTTTCTAGGATCGACTTGTCTCTCACCTATTTGAAGAGTTTACAGGAAACTGACTTGACAGAGAAGCACAAGACACTGGTAATCCGTGGCTCAAGGAGACTATTTTTCTCAACTGTTGCAATGGCAGCAGAGTATAAAACTCCAGAAGAGTCAAATGTTAGGAGATCTGAAGGCAGTGGCACGTTCTTGGAAAGATGCCAACCGTGTCTGCTAAGGAAGCAAGACATAATATCTGTTTTGAATTATCTGAGAGAACATACTCTAGCAAAAGGATAATTTAAGATTTTCAACTCAACATTAAAAAGGTGGAGAATACCATTATGACTACTTTTAACAAGAGTCTGTATCTTTCAATAGGAAGTCACTATGCAACATATATATATATATATATATATATATATATATATATATATGTGTGTGTGTGTGTGTGTGTGTGTGATATATATATATAGTGTATAGATTAAAATCAAGCCTTTAAATGCCTTTAAACAGTTGTATCTTGCCAAATCAGTGGCATAGCTGGACAGAGTGGAGCAGAACTGGGGTGGTCCATCCCAGCATCTCAGATGTGGGGTGGCAGGATTGTCCACAGGGGAAATTATATTCTCGCAATTTATTCTGTTTAGATATGTCAGAGGGCAGCCAGTTGAAGAGTCACCCCGAGTGACATGCACTCTGTCTAGTGCACAACCCCAAAACTCACGTGGAGAGCTGTGGAGACCAAGCTACGGAGGGCAGAGACCTCCAAGCTACCTGCTGTAGTACACTTAAAGAATAACTTGCACAATTTATCTTTTCATTTCTATAATCTTGAATTCAGTGGATAGGAAGTTCATAAACTCTGAAGGAAGGAAGTTTCTCAAAATGAATTCCTGGTACTACTTTTGGTTCTGTGTTCCATCAAACCATCAGAGAGACTGGCCAAGCGCACCCAGTTGATATTCTTGGGAGCCAACAAGAACGAGGGCGGGTACGTCTGGAAACTGAGACTCACAGAGACATTTCTTAATACTCCTTTGTGACAGGAAAACTGTTGGGAAAAGGCTCCCTCAAACCCACACAAGATCACACTCATGTTAGCAGGCATGAAAGGAGTAGTTTATTGATGGCAACTAGCATGTGTCAGGCTGCTCAGCGGACCTGAACAGCAGCGATGGCTGGGGAGGCATGGACTTTATAGAGCAGGTAGGAATGGGGAAAGGGGAATCATAAAGTATCCCTGGGTGGGCCAGGGTGTTCTGGGCACAAAGTATAGAATCCTTGAAGCAAGCTGAAACAAAGCTATATACATAGGCAGCTGGACACAGAAGTCAAGGTTAAATATGCTGCACAGCTGTGGTTGGAGCGTCCAGGAACATCAGAAGGGGTGCGGGGGGAGGGGGCCCACGGTTGGGTGCTGTAACACCTTGCCAGTGAGTTTTTGTCAAGGACAGATAGAGCTGACTTCATAGAAACAGGGCAGCAGGCATTGCTGCCACCTAAGATGAAGCTTTTGTTTAGTCAAGTAAAAGTTTTGAACCGTTAAGCTTCCCACAGAAAGAGTTGTATAAGCATCGCCTAAGAAATAATGTGTCTGTAATTAACAATTGGTATCTTCTGCTAGCCACAAAGTAAGAATCTGTATCAATTTTTGTTAATTATTTCATTTCTTTGACAATAAGAGCCACAAGAGGTAACTACCATGACACATTTTAGGTAGCAAAATGAAAAGAGTAGCACTGGCCAGTAATTATGTTGTAACTGAAATACGTGTGGGTCCCTTAATATTAATAGTAAATATTAAGAGTAAATGGAATAGTTCTCTGTGTATTCTCTTATTTTCCCTCCCAGATAAATAGCCCCACATTGGTTGTACTTCTATGAGTTCATCTTTATATACTACATCAAAAGATCTTTTGTCTGCTTTCTGATTGGGCTTGTGAAATGGGAGACACCTGTAGGAGACTGTGGAGAATGGAGCGCACGTCAGAATAGCTGTTTTCTTCTTTCCTCTGCTGGGATACAAGAGTGTCCCTTTATCCAGTGCTCCTGGTGAACAGCTCCAGAACCACTCTTCTGCACTGTGACCCCTGACATAGGGGAAGCACTAGCGCTTCACTTCTGGTGACCTGGAAGTCGTCCCCTGATAGCTTTTGCTGGGCTTTTGGGTGCTTTGCAATCACTTCTGTGAAGTCTACCTCCTGTTCTCATGGTTCAGCTGATTATATGGATGACAGACATTTTTCTGGAGTCCCATTTGACCCAGAGATTTCTCTTCTTGGCATATTTCCAAAAGAATTAAAAGCATGACACCCAGGATGTATGCACACATATTTATAGCAGCTCAATGTGTAACAGCTACATATTGGAGACAGCCCATATGCCTATCAACCAATGAGTGAATAAGGTAGAGTATTTTTTCAGGTATACAATGGAGTACTACTCTTCCATTAAGAAGGGTAAGATAGAGGCATTTCCAGATAAATGGATGCACCTTGAAGCCATACACCTAAGTGCAATAAATAGAACAGACCTGTAAGTATCACATTGTTTCTGTGGTGTATAAAACTGAAACTTCACATAAGGACTGAAAATGTACAAAATGTACTGTGAAATAAGAAGAAAATATCTGGATGGGAAAGGAAAGTAGGGAGGATGATAGGGAAGGAAAGGAGGGGAGGAAAAAGAGGACAGAAAGGAAAGAACAGAAGCAACAGGTGTTGAAGGGAGAGGAACAGAAAAAAAAAAGAGGAATCAAGATATATCACATACAGATACAAGTTCCTTATGATGAATAAGATCATTGTGGATATCCAATGGTACCAACAAGAGAAATATTTTTTAAAAAAATCATGGCTAGATGTTTCTTCAAGAATTTATAAATTGTTTAAAAATTATCATTTATCAATGAAATAATTGAATGCATCTCAGGGAAAGTGTTTTTTAAGTAAATAAATGTGGTGGCTAATGGTATAGCTCAGAGGCATAGCACCAGCGTGGTAAGTGCTGGGCCTGAGTTAGATTCCTGAAATAAAGAGAATTTTTTGTGACTTTTCCATTTACTAAAAGTTATTAATCTTCTCTGCCACAATACCATGTTCACATATATTTACCTAGGAGTCATATGGTTGTGTTTTTTTATATTTTTTAAAAAATATTACTTACAATATAATGAAAAAATGTCAGAAAATTAATATTTCCCACGTGTCAGTCCATATTCTCATCTATGTACATACATGTATGTGTGTGTGCCTTCATGTGTGCCTATGTCCATGTACATTCCTATCTCATGTCATAGCCTTAACTGTTATCATAATCTTTCATGGGTCACATAGGAATTTCTGTTAACCATATATAATACATAATATATAGATTGTATATAATATGTATAATCCATCCATCAATATAAACACATTCATTGTATTACAGTCTAAATACTGATACTCAACCTATTTTTTACACCTAACAATAGTATTTAGACATATTTCTGTTCCTATGAGTAACATTATATTTAGTAATTAACTACCATTTCATATAATGCAACTATCATAAATTGTGCATCCATTCACTTATTCAAAGCTTTTCTCATCTTTTTTGGCTGTATTTTGATGTATGCTTATGGCTTAATTTTAGTAGAATCAAGGCCTAAAATGCTTACTTGAAAAGCATCTACAAATATGGATTACAGGCTATTAACTGTTGCAAATGTAGAGTGCAAAAAGGAGAATATGGTCTTCTGCCATCTTATATTCTTCATATTTTATCATTTTTCAAAGTATTTTTCTACTACAAATGCTTTTAAAAAGAGTTTTAAAAAATAAAAATAGTGATTGAATATGTATTCTATAAACCTTCAGCTCCTAAATACTTTTAAAATAACAAAAAAAGAGCTTT
>NW_004524622.1:4631699-4632821 GCF_000260255.1 Octodon degus
ATCTGATCAATGGGACAAGTGAAGGGACAGCACAACTTGTCTGGCGTGTATCTCAGAAGATCAAACAACATGCTTGATGTCTTATTTTACAATTGTTATGATTGTGGGGTGTGTGTGTGTGTGTGTGTGTGTGTGTGTGTGTGTGTGTGTAAAAGTTGGCAACTGTTTTAAAAGGTCTAACTTTTCTGGTTCCTCTGGCCTAGACTATTAATTCACTAATGGTAGTAGAAGGAGTGTCTGGAGAGAAGTGATGGATACAAACAATAATTCTAGTCTCTGGCACAAATTTTAATTTTCTATTTGAAACTTCCTGAGTTGGGCCTTTAGTGACCGATTTCTTCAGGCATTCTGGTGTTCTGAAACCCCCATGATATGGCTCTCGTATGGTATGCTAGGATGTCTCTAGCTGTAGCTCCAGGCTCTTCCAAATTCTTCCTGCTGCAGCACAGCTCAAAGGCTCTAAGATGTGGTTAGGTATAGTCACAGCAGCAGCCACACTTACTAGAAGCCAATTTTCTGTAACAATTACCTTTCTTGTTTCCAGTACAGGATGCCAGACACTGCATCTTTAAAAAGCAGAGGTTTGACTTTCTAGAGGGTCCAGCCCTCAGTCACCTGGCTCCCAGGTGAACCATCACAGCAGAGTGCTTGGCACAAAAGGTCGCTTAGTGCATAGTAGCCAAGAAACACAGCAAAGGGAATAATGCTAGAGACTAAGGGCCCAGAGACACATGCAGACACCAAAGGCAGGACTTCGTGATCTACCCAGATGACCAGAGGGACACGTTACAATTTCCCCTTGAAGCTCTCAGGACAATGCAGTTGACAATTCATCTTAATAGTCACCACCAGCTTGAGCCATATTCCAGCCTCAAGTAGGCTGAAGTCAAGAAAATGATTTTAAAAGGCTACACAAAAAAAAGATGGAAAACAGAAGGCTGCAGAAGAAAATTGCTGAGATTTCAAGTGAAAGAGATAACTATGTATCAACCTTGAGTAGGACAAAAGATCCCGGGTGAACTTCCTTCAGCTTGATTAATTTGATAAAATACATCCTGAAGTTGAACATGTCATCAAGGGATTTAGACAACTGTTAGCCTGTTTAGCATTGAATAGATAAAA
>NW_004524622.1:4633306-4635166 GCF_000260255.1 Octodon degus
AAGGAAGGAAAGGTTTATTTAGCTCACAGGCACTGGAGGTTTCAGTCCATACTCAGCAGGCTCCAAGGCAGAGCGGCACATGGCACATAGCAGCCTTTCATGGTGGTGGCAAAGAGCAGAGAGCAAAACGGAGGAGCAACAGCAGCAGCAATGGCAACATGGCAACAGAGGGGAAGTCTGTCTCCCCTAAGTTGCATTCAGGCTGTCCGGCCCCAGGCTGGGGGTAGTACTCACACTCATGATGCCAGCAGCACTAAGACTCATAATCCTAGCTTTGATCATGAATTAATCTCAAATTCTAGAAGTCCCCACCCCATGGCTGTAGGAAGCTTTGGGGGACAGCTAGACACAAACCATAACAATCTTACACAAGCATCAAAGAGAGCGAAAAATTGAACCTGGGGTTAAGTGAAAATTTCAGCTTTGTGGGTAGCTGTTTTTCAGTAGGAACTTTGTAAAACTATTTTACCACTATTTTCTAATATGAGCAAATGTGATCATTAAAAATACAAACAAATAATCTAAAATCATGTCAGTGCCTCGACTAGTATTACAAAAAGATAATTTAGGAAATAGAGCCTTGAAAGTCTAACTGAAATTTCCTAATTCTGAGCCCTATTATAATTTTTGTTTTTCTACTCTGATTTGGTTATTTGAAAGGTCATATACCTTAGCCGGATATTTTTAGGAATTATCTGTAAATTGTAAAAATTATCATTTCTTAAAAAAATGTTCTAAACTTTTCATCATGACACTTCAATGCAATTACATGAAGAATAATTCATTAAAAAAAGAAGTATGCAATATAAATACAGCAATATACACGTAAATGTCACATATTGAAATGGAATTTCTTCCAGGTAGACTGCCTCACCAAATACTCGGGGATGTGAAATCTGCAAAATTTTCTGCTTATGTTTAACAGAATAAATTGTTAAATTAAATGGATTTTGTAGATGGGCTCTTTTCATGGAATGGAAAGCACAAAAATTAAAAAAAAAAATTCTGACACATTTCCAGCCAATGAAAAGAGAACTGTGAATTCCAATATATTTACATTTTATATTTAACTTCACAAACAGATGTTGTAACTGAGAAAATCAATTTATATTTAGTTAATGCTTCTTTCACTTTTGCAATAGCACTGAAAAATTTTTTGCTATCTTTGTTGAATGACCTTTTCATAGGAATACATGAAAAAATAAAATAAATTTCACTGAATAGACTATAACTCATGCACAGGAACATGACTGAAATCTATATTTATTATACATTGCATAGCAACAAATGTATCAAAAATTTTAAATGTGAAATTTAAAGACAAAATTCAGTGTTATTATACTGAACTGTCCAAAGAAAATCTACATGTTTCCCCACAGCATGTAAATTAGTATTTTTATAATTTGTACATTTACAGTTAGAACATGGATTAAGTTTTAGTATTTTCTAGCATTTAATTTTAATAATTTTAAATTGATGGGAATCTTGCAAAATGTACAGAGTATCTTTTACCTAGCTTCCTCTAATATTAATGTACGGCAAGCTACCAAATACAAAAATCAGTACAATTACAAAAATATGGAAAGGAATATTGGCAGGATGCTATTAACTAACCTACGAAAGCTACATGAATTTCATCAGGGAAATCTTTAATTCCCCAGCAGAACTGAAAATAAAATGGTGAGCGTTAACACGTCTGTGTACCTTTCCTCAGACACTGTCTGATCAGCTACCTAGCTGCCTACCTGCCTTATCAGCCACATGCACTGATTGTCCATATAAAGGCAGTGCAATGTCAAAAAGTTTCTTATCCTTACCTTTCTCTAGCAGTGATTCACTCTCCCCATCTCTCTCTCTCTA
>NW_004524622.1:4635611-4637481 GCF_000260255.1 Octodon degus
GACTCTGATTTTGCATTAGTTTTTCTATGTTGTAATGATTTTCTACAATATATTGAAGTATATAAATATTCTTTCTAAAATTTGCTTTGATTCAACAATGATTCTTCACTTTAACTAGAACAGGTTTAACTTCAGAAACACAGCAAGCAACACTCTACAAAAATCACAGCAAATCAGTAAGTATTAACATTTTTAAATTTAGTAAGTTGCAACATAAATTAAATATAACATAATTTAATATATATCAAAGGCACTTGTATTGGTAGAGATAGTAATCAGTGTTTATCAATCATTACTAAAAATGATTTTGAGTAAGCACAGCAGAATTTTGGTGAACAAATTCTCTATGATGCCACCATTCTGGAACATGGAACTCTGCAGCTTTCTCCTCAAAGCAAAAGCAAAGTCATTCACTTTTGCGGTTTTGAGGCTTTATAGGGAAGAGATTTCCTACTTATTGTGATGCCGTCAGGGCAACTTTTCTATTCTCCTGTTCCTTCACAGCAATAGAGATCTCCTCAGCTCTATCTTTGTAGTCCATAACTTCATTGGAGATTCCCTTCTGGCCCAACTCACAACATTCTAAATCATCTGGCTGGGCTTTTTGCTCTTGATTATCAACATAGATCTGACTAAGAGCCCCCAGTGTTAGCCATGCCACTACTGTCACAGTTTGATGACATCAAGGCAGAAAGAGGATGGGAAAATGGCCTGAATGGAGAAAAGTCACTCACAGTAGGGTACCAGGAAGCAGAAAGGTAAGGGAGGAGCAGGTAATATGTGCTTCAAGGCCATGCTCCTCTGAGCAGACACCACTTTGTAGCAGCATCTTCAGGTGAAGCACCTGATGATTCACTCACTTTCCCAACACTCTCCTGTGAATACATAAATCTTTACAGGGATTTTTAAGAAAATATAATCACAACATTCTGTCCCATGCCCCTGAAAGACTTATATAATATCTAGCATTTATGCAAAATAAATTTAGTCAATCTGTAAGTGTCATAAAAGTTTTAACATTTCCAGCATTGCAGAAAAACCCAACTTCAAAGTTTCCTGAGACTCAGTGAAAATTCTTAGCTGTCACTCTGTAAAAATAACAAAGAAAGTGACACACTTTTGGTATAAAATGCCATCCTCTAAAGATTTCCATTCCTCAGAAAGACAGAGGGCAAGAAAAAGGAAATAGACAAAGTGATCCTGAGACCCAGTGTGACCACGTTTCAATCCTGTAGCCCAATGTTGATAATTCAGAGCAGGCTGTGGGGAGATGTGAACTCCAAGGGACATGGACAGCCACACACACATGGAATTTCCTGGTGTAGCACTGTGATCTTCCTTGAACTGGCTTCTTGTATTAACCACCACTTTCCTCAGAAGCCATTCTACATCCCTGACTTTTCCAACTTTTTTATTTTTCCACTGTACTTTCTGCTTTATCTTAACAAAAAAATACATGTATTACCCTCTCAGGGGCACACTGCCTAGGGAATTGCATGCCTGGGATATATTCCACAGTGCTTATCTATCCTGGCATTCAGAGGCCTCTGCCATCAGGATGTAAAGGGGCCCAGCTATTTCTGGAGCTGGTAACAGACCTTCTTGTCATTTATATGCTACTGGTTTTATGAGCACAAGTAAGGCAAGACTTGTGACCTTATGGAGCCTTCCACCAAGAGTTTGGAAGAAGTCCAGAAATAGCTGGGCCCCTTTACATCCTGATGGCAGAGGCCTCTGAATGCCAGGATAGATAAGCACTGTGGAATATATCCCAGGCATGCAATTCCCTAGGTGGCCTTTTTGGAGCACACTGCCATCAGTCTCTGTTCCATTATATTCTGAGCTTGCAGAAGGCAACATCTTTCAGATT
>NW_004524622.1:4649991-4651037 GCF_000260255.1 Octodon degus
AATATTCCTCTTATTGTGTCTGTTTAAAGACTCCGATAGTAGAAGCTTGGGTCGTAGCTGGTAGAGTGGTAGAGTGCTTGCCTATTGTGTGCAAGGTTCTATGATCATCCCCAACACTGTAAAAAAAAAAATTCCATAGTGCTATGTGTCACATTGTTGTGCAAAACTATACACTGGTTTATCTCTTCTTTGACTAAAGCACATTGAGAATACCAAACTCATCTCCTGGGTGCGTTTGTACCTGCGTGACGTTATCCAGCATCTGGCTCTGAATGAGTATAAAATAAACTCTCACTGAATGACTGTGCACAAAAATGCACTTGTTGTCATCCTGCTAGATCTAGCCCTTGTCATCTTTGCTCTGATGGCATTGTCACCCCACCACCACCACTGGGCAAGGGGAGCTATCTGAGGCACCAGAACATAAGTGGAAGGTGGGGACAACTACTGTTCCTCCTGTTCTTTGGTCACGGCCCGCACACAGTGGGAGTTAGCATTGTTCATACACGAATTTTATAATTTTAGCTTGTATCAGTCCCTTCGTGCACTCTGTACAGCTCCACTGATTACAGGAAGTTGGTTCGGCTGCCGCGTAAGTTTCTCCCCTTTTTCATCGTTTTCTGTCCTGCTCCACTGCCCCATTTCCTGATCGCTTCCCATTTGGGAAAAAAAAAAATCTATCTCTGTTTTCTATTTCCAATCTTTTAGTTTGTTCTTTATTTATGCTTTGAATTTCTCAAATAAGAGAAGCCATGTGATATTTAAACCTGTGTACTTTAATTATTTCACTTAAATTATGGTCTGAAGGTATATCCATTTTCCTAAAAGCGACTCCGAATTGTTTTTGTTTTTGTTTTTGTTTGTAGCAAGGTACTACTCCATTACTTATAAATGCATTTCCTTGATCACTTTATGCATCTGTGGCCCCGTAGAGCTTTTCGGAGATTACCTGCTATCCACATGCTGTTACAACAGTGGGTCTGCGTATATCTAACATTATTCTTAAACAATCTTACATTTTCTGCTTTTCCCTAACAAGATTCTAG
>NW_004524622.1:4651137-4652616 GCF_000260255.1 Octodon degus
GATTCCTGGGATGCCCTCAAAGGATCTTTCCTATTGACCCCATGCAAAGTACACATCAAACCTCTTCAGCAACCATGCTCTTCTATGCCTCTACTTTTGAGAACTTTCCCTGCTGGTGAATCTAAAAACTTTTCAAATGAGCTTTTATCTCTTCTTATCTGTAAACATGGCTGAGAGATGCCATCAGTACCCATGCCAATGTTTGAATAGTCAGCTGTTAAAAAATGTCCTCCAATAGTCCTAGGCCTCCATTGAGTTTGGTGGAATACATATCTTAGGATACAGACAAAATATAAACATATTTTTCTTGCAGGTCATAATATACATGGTCTTGTGTCCAGTTGTCATTAGTGTCCTTGTTCCCAACTGAAACCTCTAAAGCTGGCCTTTACTGTTTTTTGTTTGTTTGTTTGTTTGTTTGTATTCTTCAGCATTTGGATTCTCGGAGCTCTGAGTAGTATTGCCTTCCAAGATCCTCTTATAGATCCCTGGGCCTCTTTGCCCTCTTCTACAAATCTTCCCAAATTCTTTATGCAAACCCATTCCCAAGGCTTCTAAACCACATGGTTAAGCAGTTATGGTGCTGGCTCCACTCAGTCGGACAAAAATCTGTCCTACACACATTCTTATCACTGAACACTTAACAATTAACACCTCCAACCTAAAATGTTTATTTTTCTCACAGTTATAGTCCAGGCTCTTCTGGCTCCAGTGTGATGAAAGTGTATGGGTGGAGGAAAGAGCTGAAGCCAAGGCATCCAGGCCGGAGAAAGGTGGATGGAGGCACTGAGGAAGGAAATGTATGCTTCTGGGTCAGGCCCTCAGAGAGCTCCCTCTTGTGTCTAGAAGCAGCCTTTGGGCAGCACACTCAGAGATAGGGCACCCATGACCCAGAAGCCATGCCCAGAACCCTGCTCTTAACACTTGAAAATCTTAAGGGATTCTTACGCACACAGTAACAGTAAGGGGCACACATTAGCCTGCACCGGAGAATGGGACAATCACAAGCTGGAGTTGCAGGGTGCAGCTTATGTATAATAAGTAGGGTGAAGGCAACTTGATTTCATCAGCTCCTAGTAGCTTGGATTATGTTCAGATTTCCCCAGCACCCAAGGTAGAAGCTGTCACAAAGTGTCCCTGCAGTTCTTCAGGCTCAGAAAGCATGCTTCTGAGGGTAAAGTCCCCCAGTGATCTTAGTTAGCTCTTGAAAAGGGGCACTGTTTCATAGCTGGTTCAAGACAGCATTTAAAACGAACAAACACCTATTTTGCAGATATCATCCTAGTTTACTGAGTCAGAATCTGAATTTTGATGCTTTTTCCAAGAAAATACCAAGGCACACCAACTTTGGGAAGCACTCTTTCTATTTCAAAAACAACTGGAATTTTGGAAATATTTAATTTGGCAAAGAAGAAAATTGAGATGGATATTGGAAAGTGGGCTTAAATACATTTTTTTTCTTTTGCATCTAAATTACAA
>NW_004524622.1:4658736-4661675 GCF_000260255.1 Octodon degus
TATGAAATACTTGGGTTTAATTTTTATTCACTGTGGCATTTCTCTCCTAAATCTGAACAGGTTCTTTTCAGTGAAAATATATTTTAATTTGATAAATTCAGAAGCTATCTCTTAATATTGATCTCATAGATATAATAAACACTTATTTAAGCTGATAGCATAAAGACAAAGCAAATGTCATTTCAAAAAATTTGGGACGTGACCTTTTGAAATGAGGCTAACATTCTCATACCAAAATGTACGATATAGAAAAGATTATTTTTCATTTGCCATGATATACAGCCACATGCATGACATTTGTATTTGAAAAGGTCAGGATGGGTGGCGTGATGGCTTACTAAGATTAACACACACTAAATTTAAATTAGATATTTTATAAGTGTATTGCTGAATTTTTAATGGTCTGGGGACAATTGACAATGTATGAAATTTTCCATTCTAGAATTATCATGCCCATGTGTGATTGACTGGGACAGACATTGGTAAATGTTTTTGTTTCAGAATTTTTCAACTAAATATATTAGGCCTTCAGAAAAATATGTCTAAGTCCAACCCTGCCTAATATGCACTGTCTATGCTTTTGTCCTAAGCCTTAATTTTTAAAATATCATAACTAAGTCATGCTCTGGTCAGGCAACTAATAAAATACACACATCTGTGCTGGGCAGGCCTCCTTATGCGAAGCACCAGTCAGTTCGTACTTCAGACTTGGTGGGTTTCGCAAGTCTGAAGCTACAGCATGAAAGCAGCTATAGAAAATAAAGAATTATTTGTGGCTCTGCTCCAGCAGGACTATAATTAGAAAGCAAATGGTGGCTGGTCAGACCACAGCTCTGCTCCTGGTAGAATGCCAGCATTTCACAGTTTGGACAGATAAAAATTCTCCTGGAACTTTGATGTGCAAATGACCAAGTAGTCTGCTGTGAGCGGCTCCGGTCAAGGCAAGGATGCTCTGCTCCTCATAGGGGAGGATGCCTACAAATCCTCACAGGGCTCCAACTCCCCTGAGCGCTCCTGCGAGAATGGGCTCCCTGCAATGGTCTAAGTTTCTTTGTAGTTAAAATGAGATTGGGAAACACTGGATTTAAAAAGGGCAGCAGGTTGTTTCTGGAGCTAAATTCAGCATAACTTATAACATAATAAAAGGCATCATGCAAAAAAAAAAAAAAAAGGTTGGCCAGGTAGCTCAGCAGTCTAAAGTACCTGCTCAGGCAGAGCACAGCAGCTGGGGTTCAACCCCAGGTGTGCTGTGCAGGCCCCCCGACCACCCCAGGGCATGCTGAGCTGGTGACTGAGACTGGGCATGGTGGTGCATGCCTGTAATCCCAGCACTTGGGAGGCTGAGAACAGGAGGATTACTATGACTCGATCTATATAGTGAGACCCTGTAGACTCTGTAGACTCTGTCCCAAAAACAAAAAACAAATAAAAAACTACTATGAAAGGGAGAGAAGGGAAAGATTTCCAAATGTGTTTGATGTAAAAATAGCCCCTCCCTTTTTTGTTATTCATTTCATTCCTATGAGTAGCTGTTTATGACACAGCAATAAATTTACCTTTAATTTAATATGCAAGAAGGAAATAGCAATTTGTTTAATTTTTAAAGCATTAATTTGTTGTCATTATGTCACTTTTTTCTTTTTAGAATTTGAGTTGGCAGGAATCCATGTTAATTGTTAAGACAATTCTAAGCTACCAAATAATCTATATCATACAAGTTTTTATCTTTATAGAAGGGTTGCTGTAATTGTAGGTAGAACAGAATAAAGATGAGAAATTCTCAGCACATTCCTCTCAGAAACTTCACAAACAGCAGCGTAACTGTCCTTATCAAATATATTCTCATACCTAGTAATTTTGTGCTATGCTACTGTGGAAAATTTACATAAGACTACTTTTGATACTTTTCCATTGAAAGTGAAAGCAATTTTATTAATATTACTATAATAAAAATTAATTAAGGCATACTAAGAAGTACTCATATAGACTTTTTTACAAATTCAATTCCTGAACTTTGAATTTTTGTAATAATTTATAATAGATTTATATCACATAACAATTGTTCTATTAATAATTCTTTTATGAATAATTTTCTTCATAATGACTCCAGTTAAGATAAGATACTTTTGGAAAAGAACTCTTTTTACAAATGTATAACAACTTATGAAAAAGGCATTGAATAATTTGATAAGAAAGATGACATTTGATTGAAAGTTCAGGTTAAAACATACTCACGTATTTTTTGTATCATAGCCATCTAACTTCGATGATATGCGAGACAAATGTGAGTGACGCTGTGTGTGTGTGCAGGAGTCCCCAGGGCCTGGGATATAGTTGAGGATGAGGAAGAGACAGGAGGACCTCGTGACTCCAGTCCCTCATACAAATGAAACATTTCACATACAGCAAACCTGGGTTTGCAAGCATAACTTCTTCTGGAAATGCACTTGTAATCCAGTGCACTTGTATGTCAAAGTGATTTTTACCAGAGAAATAGAGAAAAGTCGGTGAGTTGTTGTGCAACTCAAAGCTGCTCACGCAAAGTGATTAGGATCCTGAAATAATACAATATAATATAATACAATACAATATAATAAACAATACAATTGGCAAGAATCCAAAATGAAGAAAAAATAAGCAAATTAATCTGAATTTAGCTTTGTGAACTTTCATGGCTGGTGTGAGGAAGACCCGAGAGGAAGGAATTTTGCAGGAAATTTGCTATCACTGTCAGAATCCCTACTGTAAACCGGCTCTGTGGAAGCTTTCTACTTTCATGCGATTTTAAAAAGGAGCCTCTCCAGTGCCACTTGCCTTTATCTCCTTTGGGGATTCTGTGGAAATGTATGTTGGATCACCACACTGCATCGCCCATAAACAGATCCAGCCCTCTCGCTCCTGCATCCGAATTCCGGTGGTGCTTTGCACCAACTTCCACA
>NW_004524622.1:4661775-4664001 GCF_000260255.1 Octodon degus
GACGCCAGGAATCATGATGAACCTCAAGAGGAAATAGAAGGTCTATGACTCCAGGGACGCAGGCTGTTATTCAAACAATGTAAATCACTCACAGATTTTTATACATTTAATAAAATTTAAAATTATCTCACTTAAAAGATCCAAAAAGAAATAGAATGTAAAATTTGGTGTTCCAGAGAATTCCATTTTCTGTTTTGTTCAGCGCCTCACTCTGTATCCCCAGCTGGCCTTGAGCCCGGTGCTCCTCCTGCCTCAGTCTCCTAAGTGCGGGGTGACAGATGTTGATCAGCATGCTCAGCCTCCAGAGAATTACCTGATGAAAGTGTTATAAATATTTCAACTAAGTGCTCTAAAAATTGCAGTAGAACATAGATAAGGAAGCAATATATCATTGTTTTCCCAGACAATTCTAATTAATTAGCCAATGATTAGTCCCTCTTTTACCTTTTCATACTGTCCAATTTAGATAATGAATTATATGGTTACCCTAATAAAAAGTTCATCTTAATGTCACTGTGAACATTAATAATAATATAGTTACACCTTACATCAGCTTTCACAATGTACTATCAATTTCTGCTTTTAAAATATGCTTATTTTTAACATATTAAGTGGTAAATGGCCTTTAACATTCATTTTAACTTGAAAATTCTAGCACAACATATATACTAGTAATAATCCCCAGTAATATCCACTTTGTAAAGAATGAGGAGATTGGTATTGCTAACAACCACTAATTTGAGCAGTAATTGCTGCAGACAATCTATGAACAACAAATACTCGATGTGTTATGCATTTCTAAGAGATGTGGTACATACTTCAGGCATGCAAGATTCCAGCAAATCAGAAGTTTTCACAGTTGCAGTGGAGAGTCAATTGCAGAACTAAAGAGAATTAGAAATAATATTAGAATCAAGAGGTAGAATTATCAAATAGTGTGGCATGACATTTGACTTAAAATATAGATCCTAAATGTAAGGAATTAATATAAATTAATATAAAGATCCTAAAGTCTGCTTTATTTCCTCATAATGCAGCCAGACGATTACAGTAGATCACCTGCGCCACCAGTGTTGCCGTAAAGAACCCTCCTGCAGCACTGTTCTTTTAATAACACCCATCTTTACTGGTTTTTTTAATTTTAAAGAGTTAAAATAAGAACAAAAGCAAAAGCAAATGACAAAAACAAAAACAGAAGCAAAGAAACATGCAACAATACATAGGGTGCATCATGTGAAAACAAGACTAGAAAAATAACCCTGGTTGTTCAATAAATACCGTTATCATCGACTCAGGTTACCACATACAGCCATGCAGGACTGGTCAAATAAACATCAACTCTTCCTTTCAATAAACCTTAACTTTTTACTTGTCTTTTTTAAGTTTAATTTTTTAATTTGTTTAAACAGAGTATAATAATAATTGATAAAACATTAGAAATGATACATATATAAAAGAACAAGATGACAGGTGTTCAAATAAGGCTTTGTACTGCACATTGCTGTCTTTGATGTAGCTGTCAAACTGCAGATACTTGCATATAAAGTTAGTCAAAGAGAAAATTTTAAACATTAACCACTACATTAAAAAAAAAAAAAAAAAAAAAACAACTGATGGGAATCAGCAGTACAATCATCTCAGCTATCTTCTATATGTATTTGCATGATTCTTCTCCCTTCCTTTTTTTCCCTATTTTTCTCCTTACCTTCATGCATTCTTTTTTTTTTAATTTATGTATTTGATACAGGGTCTCACTACACAGCTCTGATTCGTATGATCCTCCTGTTTTCAATCTTCTCAGTGCTGGGATTACAGGCGTGTGTCACCACTCCCAGACTTGGTGGCCGGCTCAGTGAGGGGATGGATCCCTGGAACCTTCTCTTGTCAAAGCAGATGTTTAGTCCACTGAGCTGTCTTGCTGGCCCTTCCCTTATGCATTCTTTTTTCTTTACCTCATGCATTCTTGACAATAGATTTGTTTCTTAGATATTTGGACAGTCGAAGGGTAGCTGTAAAAATAAGGCCTTACACTAGCAATTGTTCCAGTTACTTGTACTTCTATTACTTGGTTGTAGTGGAAAGATCTGAAAATTTATAAAAATTGACAAACACTGATAAAAACACAACTCAATTGCTGCCATTAATGTCTCACATTAAGAAACATATTTATATTTAATTTTTTACATATGTATGACCATTTGACTTTTAGGGAAACCATTTTAAAAT
>NW_004524622.1:4664101-4665523 GCF_000260255.1 Octodon degus
TGTTTGATCTCCTTGCAGAACACTCACAGATCAAGTGACTTGCAATCCGAGGTTTTAGCATGTTTTGAAATATTCCCTGTTTAATCTTGCTCCTATTGGTTTTCAATGTGAAATATTTAGCATATTTTGAATGCACAAAAAGCAAAATTGCTAAAGTATGTTTTAGATGGTGAGAAAACTGGAGCAGAACTAAGACTGAGCGCTCTGCTGAGTGGTTCTCTCTCACCCCTTAGTCAGCAGCTCCTGGCAGTTGCCAAGTTGTTAATTTCTCTTTATTCATTAAAGCACCAAGGTGTCACTTGCAAGTATTGTACACAAATGTTTAGACATATGCTTCTGTTCTCCTTCACCACTTACATAAACTTACTTTCTCCCTTTTTTTGTTTTCACTCTGTTTACTTTCCTTGAACTTTCTTGGCTCTAATGGAAGATTTTTAAAAATAATTTTCCCATATAATTCATGAAAATATTTTCTACTGTTAGTTTTATTTAGTGGTATGGTAAAAGAATTAAAATCATTGGATTGAGAAATGTAACGTTTTTATTTCTATTAATGCTTAGAAAATATTTCCAGTTAAGTGCAATTTCATAGAAAATAGAAACTATGCCTCACATTTCCTATAATTCTCATAGGTGACATATTTTGTTTGATACCTGGAAAGTTGGTGACATTATTAATGTTCTTCAGGGAAAATGAGAAGAATTTCTTATGGTGTATATACTTTAGGATGTTTATTTTGAAAAATACCAAACTTCCAGCTAATTCTCCTTTATAACAAAAAGATTCCAGAAATTACCATTATTGGAACAAAATAACGCACAACGTATGTGTTCAGAGAACTTCAGTTTCAGTTCTATCATGTCAAAGTACTAAAAGTAGAGTCAGTATGCAAGTTTAGCTAGCTTTCTAAATATTGTTTTCCTCACCTTGCATGGTGTAAAAATAGAGCCAGTCTCCCCACATGTTGTGGCCAGTCAATGAGATCTTGAGCACGCAGGCAAGAAGGGAAACGCAGGAAAAGACATGTGCGTTAGCAACACCTTGTAGTTGTTAAGACTGTAAATCAATGAGGCACATTCCAAATCCCAGTGGATACCTGAAAAATCCCAAACAAGCAGGAGTGTTGTATTATTTTGGGGAAGAGAAAGGAAGCACATTTGTCAAATGCTATGAATTTATTTTCAAGGCAGCTTAAACATAGATTGACATATATCTAAATGACCAATACCTTGTAATAAGTATTTTGAATTTCTGTGGTGAAGAAGGCAACGGATGATGCACGCTTCCGGGTGGTGGTGGACTATCTAGAATGTGCTGACTAATGCAGTATTTGTTAAGAGAAGCTAAAGGTGGGAGGCAGATAATTTCAAGGTTGCCCGGACTATGTTGCTGATAACAGGAAACAGCGAGAGTTGACAGAA
>NW_004524622.1:4665623-4667925 GCF_000260255.1 Octodon degus
GGAGGCAATATTGTCACACATATTGTCTGATTTATTTCACTTGCGAATATGGTATTGAGTTGCATCCATTTGCCTATAAGGTCTCAATTTTAGCCTTCTTTATGGCTGAGTAGTATTCCATTTTGTTAAAAGCCCACATCTTTTTTATCCATTTATTGGTTGATGCGCATTTGGGTTGTTTTTAAGATTTAACTATGATAAACTGGGTTGCACAAATGTGGGTGCATGTATATCACTGTGGTACAATTTCTTTCTTCAGTACTGGGGATTGAACTCAGGACCTTGCACTTGCCAGGAAAGCGCTTATTCTATGGAGCTGTCTCCCCAGCCCCCGTGCGATGTTTTCCATTCTTCTGTAAAGTTACCTATGAAGAAATTTGAATTTAGCTTTTATGAAGGAGTCATCCTAAATTTAAAAGCAATAATGGACTATGTATTGCAACTTAAAATATTCCCTTTAGTGTTTAATAAATTCAATTTGGAGTCCTGATTGTGAAGGTGCGGTACAGCAGAGCACCCTAATAGTGGATACGCTAAACTCAGATCTCAGCATATAGAGCTTATTTAAATACTTCCACCTTCATTTAATTTGTGTTGCCCAATATACATATCAAATTTTAAAAATGCATTCTGTTATAAGCATCATTGTTTCAGGGAAAAGACAGAGCTAGCTGTAGTTTGAAAGACACCAGTGAGCCTTTTCCCACGTGCCAAACATCATAAACACCCAGCCTTACTTTTAGGACGTGTACACAGTGGCGTGTGATTGCAGAACAAAGTTTAAGTGTTTAATAGAATCATAAATTGTACAAAATAATACCCTCCCAGGAGCAATGGGATCAGGAGTGAATCTAACCTTCTCCATGATAGATCATTATCTCTATATTTTATTCACGGAAATAGACATTTTTCAAGGATTCTCAAATCATAAATGTGAGGCAGTGTGAAAATTCTAAAACTCAGACCCTGAGTTCTCATCTGGCAGAAAGTTTAATCATGAAATCAATATTTTGTGAAGAAAATTTCTAGCAAGCTCTGAATGCCTAGGGAGAACATTTCATGCCTCAGTGATCCTACTTAGTAAGTGAAAGTCGTGGAGGCATAACATAGGAGGGAGGTTGTGAAATAAACGTTCAGCTGTTTTTCCAGGATCCTGGGCAATACAAATCATTTCGTCTAGCCACTGTGATTTTCAAAAGCTCAGATGCTTGCTGAACGGCTCCTAAGGGTGACATAACATGTAGTTGCTTGTGGCTTTTATCTTCCTGAGCTTACTGACATCTAATTTAATTTTTAAGCTATTCAGTGTTAGCAATGAATAACATTAAATCAACTTTCTAGCAGAAATTTTGCATGGAAAAAATATGCCACTTTCAGTATTGTTTGCTTTTTGTTATTGTTCTTTTCCTTACAGTGAGGACAGAGACTTCCAAAAGCTGGAACTACGTGGAGTTCTGTGAGGCCTGCGCCCTAACAAACACAGAAATCGGCTCCAACTTTCTGTGTCCATCACAGGAACTCCTGGTAGATCTTTTCAGAGGCCCACCAAACCCTCCAACTGCCACAAAACTACCAAAGTGAAAAATCTTGGTTTTGTTTATGTCTTTGCATCATGAGTTTCTTTCTTTTTCTTTTTTCATGTATTTGGCGCAGGGTCTCACTACGTAGCTTGTACTCACAGTGATTCTCCCATTTTCAGCCTCCTCTAAGCGGGCGCTTAGTCCGCTGAGGTATCTGGCCGGCCCTGGATTATGAACGTCTCCTTTCTACAAATGCGGCAAAGCACTCAGCAGACTCATTTTTCCCCCTGGGTAAGAATGAAAATTGCACGGTTGAAAATATGAAGAAAATATAGGACAAAGTATTTTCAGAGAAGGTGCCACCTGCAGTGGGGAAAGGGCAAAGAATTAAAGACTAAAGGACCAGTATTCTCTGTCTAAGTAGTCTGTGAAGGTCTTATCAGAATGAAAGGGAAATCACAGCTGGCTGCCCCACCCAGCAGTGTGACTCGGGGCAAGTCCCCTTGGAGGCCAAGATGTGCCCCCATATTCACTCTAGGACAACGCTGCCAGAGGGCCCTCGGTCGGCACACAGTGTCGCTGCATCGTGAGCATGAGCAGAGCAGGGACGCGCTTCAGATGCACGCACAGGTGAAGGAGGGTGTTTTCTGAAATGATTCTTCTGAAAAATCATGGCTGCTCCCATAACTGGATTAATTGCTGGGGGATATTCATCCAGTATTACATTACACAGTTCATTTTCATCAGGGTGTGGCTTCCGCTGCTGGCCGTGATTGTTGTCA
>NW_004524622.1:4673094-4696147 GCF_000260255.1 Octodon degus
GAATCCTGTTGATAGAGTAGTCGAAGACTTGCAGAGCGCGTCCCCCAGCAGCTGGCTTGGCGCTCTCCTCAAAGGGCTCCGCGAGACCCTGGCTTTCATGCAGACAACATCACTGGGAAGGGGGAGAAGGGGGACAAAAGGAACAGAAAATCCCCGACAGTAAGCAACTTCTAGAATCCTACTCAGCCTCCTATACTAATCTGTAAGGTGGGTTGTAAATTCCTTACTCAAGATCAACTAAGCTTAAGCATTTACTACAAGATATAGATTCAAAACTGAATCATCTTAGCTCTGAAAGTGAAAATCCAACAAAATAGCATATGATATTTCATTATTAAAATAAATTTTAATATTATATTTGCTTAGTGCGCTATTAACCTAAGTAAATACATTATAATCTACAAAATTTGGATAAAGAAATCTTACAGGTTGCTTAAGATGTCTTTTTCTAGATCAGGCATAAAAAATATTTTTTAAGCATTTTACTTTTGGGTCTTGTACATATACAAAAGAAAAAATAGTATTTAGAAAAGCTAAACTTAGTTATCAAAAAATCTGTTTCACTATATGTGGCATATAAATAGTCTTTTGAACTATTTAAATATGTTTGCATAAAGAACAGAATTATGAAGACTGGGTCCAAGTATACAGTAAAACTAACACTGAGAAATGCATGTTAGTAATAAAATAAATATGATTAATAGTGTAAACTATTTTCATGTAATTACGTGGGCATCACTTTTTAAAATTCATGTCCTTTGTAAAACGTAGGTCTACTATTACTTAAATTTTATATATTGAAAATTTATTTATTTGTAACTCATAATTGTTTTTAAGTCAAATGCCATTCTCTGAATAGACTTTTAGAAGTCCCTTTCTAAATCTGCAGAAGACGGATTCTGCAAGATGAATTAGTTGATGGAAGTTGAAAAATGAAAAGTGGACGAGGGCAGCTGTGTCGGCTGCACGCAGCACCGGCCCAGAGCCGGCAGGGCCGGCGCTCCAGGCACACTGGCCCGCGCAGGTGTCAGCTGCGGGCACGGGGCGCCCGCGGCGAGGACGCGGGGCATGCACAGACGCCAGCCATGGGCGATGCTGAGGAGAGCTGCCCACGCTTGGCCGAACCCTGAGTCGTGGAGCCGCGGCGTCGCCTAGAACACTCTGAACGGTTTCTAGGCAGAGAGCCAATGACAGCTCACGGCACAGGATGCTGAATTAAATAAAGAGTGTAATTGCTTATGAAAGTATGGTTTAAATACCTAAAAATTTAAAAGTAAAGAAGAGGAAAGTAAGGGGCCAGGGAGATGGCTCAGTAGAATAAGTGCTTCCCTGGCAAGTGCAAGGGTCTGAGTTCAATACCCGGTTCTGCCAAAAAATAAATAAATAAATAAAAAATAAATAAATAAATAAAGAGGAAAGTAGTTAATAAAGGAAAAGGCATAATTTAACAAAGTAGAAACAAAAAAATAGAATTATCAAAAATCCAAAAGATGCCTCTAAGAGAACAGTATCTGATAAAAAGAAAATAACACCTTTCCAGGGACTGTCTCTGTGACACAAGGGATCTCAAATCTTCATGGCATAGCCATTATACTATCCCATGATTGTGTCAGTCAGCAATGTGGGCAGGGCTGTCACTAAAAAAAATCCATGTTCATGGTTTTAACTGGGATCATCCAGGAATGCTTATCTCGTGTCTGAGTTGGCCTAGGAAATTGCTAATAATTTCACACGTATAAATATGAGAAAGCTGGAAGACTACGAATCACCTGTGTGCAGTCCATTCTCGGGGCCTCTCTGGGCATTCTTCCCTGAGGCTGATGGTGATAACAAAGCGGCCTGGAGACGTCCTTTCTCCGAAAGGAACTGAGGCAACACCATGTTCACTGAACTCTGAGGTCACGGCACTCATGGGAAAGCTGCGATTCTAGAGAAGGAGACACACTCATCTCCAGGGTCTGTGGAAACCTTGGATTTTCTACTGACTGCGATTCAAAAATAGTCATAGCAATTTAAAGAGGCTTAAAATAGCAATATTAAAGTTAAAATTAAATGTAGAAAATTTTAAAGTAATGTACTAGAAATAAAAAAAAAGCAAGGCAATTTAATGAACTAGTAGTTTACAAAGCCAGTATCTAATCATCAATAACTTCATGTGTACAAACAAAAAAAGAGATCATGTTTGCAATAGAAACATATTTTAAAAATGTAAAATATTAAAATAAAAAGTTGGATATATCCATAGATACACAAGATTAAAAAAATAACATTGAACATGTACAAGAATAGTAGACTTCGTTAAATGGAAAACATACGCATTTTTGCATAAAACTCTCAACATTATAAAAATGTCAGATTTCCCATGTATTGACTTACAGATGACATACACAGAGATTATGTATACAATAACATCATGAATTTGTGGTCTAGAATCAGATGATCCTAATTAGAATTTCTGAAAGTTTCTAATATTCAAGAATAAGACCTGACTATCAGGTTCCTATGGGACAAGTGTCCTAAAGTAGCCTGAAACACATGGCACAGTGAAGAGAAGCGATGATAAAGAACTGGGCTTGCTGTGGTTCACGCAGTGTAGTACTATGTTTTCTTTGGGGGGGGGGGTGTTTGATCTGGGTTCCTGCCTGGTTTTTATCATCTGTTTGGTTGATACTTATTTTCTCTCTTTTCCTTTCCTCATTTTGCTTCATCAACAAAGCTTCTGTTGTGGAAGTGTTATTAATGGTTTAACTGTTTCTTCTACTTTTTAAATTCTTTTAAGTTTTCAGTTCCCCGCATTGTGCTGTCTCTCTGGCACTCCTATCCTCTCACATAATAACTTTGTGTCCTCTTTCTTCTAATGCTCTTGCTCTCATTTATGTTACTTAGCTCCATGTCATCTTCTCCTTCTTTCCCAATTTGTAGGTATCATCAACCTCAGAGCTCACCACAATCACAACACACACCTCCCTTCTGTATCCTCACCTCACCCCCACAAATTGCTACTTAAAACCCTCAACATTGACACTTTAATTCAGTTAAAATACCTCCAGCACAATCTGTTTGCAGGAATCATAACAAACAGTTCCCAAGTATGAGAAAAGTGTTCAGCATAGCGGTAATGGGGCTTACAAAACAGCACCCATAAACAATGAGGAAAGAACCTTCCCACAATGCATAAATAAAATTGCAGATATCCAAACAACAATGAACAACCCAAAACCCCAGAATTTGAACATCTGTCATAGAAAAGCAAATGCATCACTTGTAAAAATAGACCCATGAGAATTACAGCAGACTTCCTAACACAAACTTTAAAGGCCAGAAGAACTTGGCTGAGGTATTTTAAGCCTTAAAAGTGAACAACTTCCAACCCAGATTAATGTTACCAGCAACATTTGCTTTCAAAATAAAGAAGGAAATAAGGACATTCTACGAGAAAAAGCAATTCAAGGTTTATGAACCCAAAATCAACACTCCAGAAAAACTGAGAGACATGTGATGAGGCCAGTGAAACCAAAACTCGAGATGGAATGAACGCATAGACCAAGGAGAACAAATAAACAAAAGAAAGAATGAAAGGTAAAACAAAGCAGTCACCTACAGAAAGAGCAAAGATGCAATAATTAACAACTTTCAGTAATAGCTCTGCATGTTAATGGAGTCAAGTACCCAAATGAAGGTTACAGGTTGGCCTTCTGACTCAAAATGCAGAACCACATAATCAGTTATACTAAATAAAATCATATAATTCAAAACGATATTCAAATGCTAACAAAGTAAGCCATGGAAAGCCCACATAGCATGCACCAGAACTATGAAACCAGTCGGGACAGCAATTGACTCTCACGAGGTATACTTCAAACTAAAACTGAGCAGAAGAAGAAAACACGTCTCTATATACTATTTAAAGGAGTAATCCAACAAGAAAGGATACTCCTTGTGCATTAAGTGTTCACATCAAATCCTGAAGTGCCATCTTCAAAAAGCAAACGGTGCTGGACATAAAAGATCAAACACACACTAACATCGTACTGGTTGACTCAGTGCCTCCTTTTAGTAGACAGAGACCAAAGAAACAAAAAATCAATAAAGAAAAATACAGAGCTGAATCATTCCCTTGAATAAATGTACTTAACAGTTATCTACAGAGTGTTCTATCCAACTAAAACAGTATATTCTTCATACCATTGCAGGGAACTTTCTTCGAAATGGACCACATCTTAGTTCATAAAATCCCACACTTACTGTCAGAGCATTGTACAACAAAACTAGAAAGCAATCACAGAAGAAATTACTGAAGGTTTAAAAACACCTGGAAATTTCATAACACATGCTTCAAAACCCAATAAGTTACAGAAGAACACAAGGAGCAAATAGAACAATTTGAGGAATCAAAGGAGAATACCAGCACAGCACACCAAAGCCTAGGAGATACAATGAAAGCAGTCCTGAGGGAAGCTTACTGCACTCAATGCTGACATTAAAACCCCACGCAGCTCAAGTAGACAACCACATGATGAACCTCAAGATATTTAAAAAGGAGCAGCAATCCTACTCTAACCAAATGTAAGGTGGGGAATCATGAAGATCAGAGAAGACATAAATGAAATTGAGACTAAAAGGACAGTACAAACAATCAGCAAATCAAGCAGCTAGTTCCTTAAAAGAATAAAGAAAATAGATAAATCCTTAGCCAAACTTAATAAAAGAAAGAAAGAAAACACTCACATCTATTCAGTAAGTATGAACAAGTTAAAAACCACAAAAGACACTGAAAATGCAGAAGAGTTTCTACTATGAAAGCTTTTCTAAAAAATTGGAAAATTTTAAACAAATGGAGAGACTTCTAAACCTATAGAAATTACCAAAAGTAAATGATAAAAGCAGTAAATTGTGGTAAATAAAAAGAAATTATTTATTCTAAGAAGCCCAGGAACTAATGAATTCACTGTCCTATTCTATAAGAACTTCAAGAACATTCCTCTAGCAATGCACCTCAAACTCTTTAGTGGAATTGAAAGGGAAACAGAGTCTCAAAATTTATTTCTGGAAGCCAGCATGTCTCTAATATCTAATGAGAAAAAGACCCAAATATGTAAGAAATGTATAAACCAATCTCCTTAATAAACACAGATACAAAAGTCCTCAGTAACTATCGGCAAGTAAATGCAACTTATCATTGAAGGGTCATTATCATGACTAAGTAGGTTTCATACCAGGGTTGCAAGGGTGGATCAGCCTGTCAAAATCAAAGGCAATAAATACACCATATAAGCAGAAGCAAGGTCAAATATATGATTATCTCAAAAGATCCAGAAAAAAAAAACATTTGATAAAGTTCAATACTCTTTCTGCTAAAAACTTTGAGGAATTTAGGTATGGAAGGAACTTACCTGAATCTGATAGGAGTCATTAACAACAAACCAATGACAAATATCAAATTAAATGGAGAAATGCTTTAAACTTTCCTTCCAAAATCAAGAAAAAGACATTAGTCCACTGTCCTTTTTTTTAAGATAATGCCTGAAATATTAGCCAGAACAATAAGAAAAGAGAAAGTAATAAAAGCAATATACATAGAAGTCGTGCTGCCATTATTTGCAGATAACATGATACTGTGCAGAGAAGATCCAAAGAAATACACTGAAAGAATTATAGAATTAATAGCTAATTTCAGCACCTTTGCCCAAGCTCAGCTGACCTGCAGCAGCTTCTCTACAACCCAAGGAGATCAGGTGCACAGAGGACAGCTGCAGGGATTTGGTGAGCCTTCCCTTGCCTCCTGTCACCCTCATTGGAGCTCAGTCAATCTGTGGCTGTTTCTCCCAACATCCTCAAAGGTAGGCACATAGAGGACAGCTACCAGGGCTTGGTGAGCCCTGTGCCACCCTCCCTCACCCTTGCCAGAGCTCAGCTGAGCTGTGGCCACTTCACCCTCCGTCATAGAAGTCAGATGGTCCCGGGACAGCTATGGGAACTGGTGAAACCCTTCCCACATCAACTCCCCACACCCCTGAAGCTTAGCTGAGCTGTGATCCATTCTCCTGCCATCATGTCACCAAGGAGCATCAACTCATCAATCAAAAAAAAAGCAGACTAGCAGGTGGATAAAGAAAGAAAATCCAGCAATATTCTGTATATAAAAAAACACATGTAACTCAAAAAGAAATTAATAGACTGAAAGTCAAAGGATAGAAAACAATACTCCATATGAAAGAAACACATGAAAGAAAAAAGCAGGGCTAACTATCCTGATCGCTGGCAATGTCAACTTCAAACCAAGAGTGATTGAAAGAGACAAAGAAGGTCACTACACACTTGTTAGGGGGAAATTATAAGAGGAAGAGATAAAATTTATAAATATATATGCACCCAATATAGGAGCACCCAACTGTATAATACAAATTTTAACAGACTTGAAAAATCAAATGAGTAATAACATTACTCATTATTAGTATTAGGTGACTTTTATACCCCATTGACCCAAACAGATGAATCATCTAAGCAAAAAATCAACAAGGAAAGCAGAACTAAAACAAAGATGCAAAGAAATGGACTTAGTAGACCTTCACAGAGTGTTCCAACTGACTGCGTCAGAACACATATTCTTCTCAGCTCCTCATGGTACGTTCTCCACAATAGACCATATACTAATACATAGAGCATGCCTAACTAAATACAAAGGAGTTGAAATTATCCCATGTATATTATCTGACCACAGTGCAATGAAACTGGAAATTATTGACAAAAGTAACCCCAAAACCTCTGTAAACATATGAAAACTAGACAATACCCTCCTAAATATTCACCAGATCACAGATAAAATTAAAGGAAAAACAAAACAAAACAATATTTACAGTCAAACAAAAATGCTGATACAACTTACTGGAACCTGTGGGATGCTATGAAAGCTATCTTAAGAGGGAAATTTAGAGCTGACCAAACAGCTCAGCAGATTAAAGTGCCTGCAAGCAGGTGCAGGGGCCAGGATTTGATCCCTGGGCCTGCTGTGCAGGCCCCGCCCTTGGGGCACACTGAGACAGCAATTGAGACTGGGCATGGTGACGCACACCTGTAATCCCAGCTCTTGGAAAGCTGTAAACAGGTGGATCACTAGGAGTCTGATCTAGTACTGAGACCCTGAACACCCTGTGGACCCTTTCTTAAAATACAAAAAAAAAAAAAAAAAAGGAATTTATAGTGGTAAATTTTCACATCAGAAAAACAGAACAAGCTCAAATAAACAATATTATGCTACACCTTAAGCCCTAGAAAAAGATAAGCAAGTAAAGCTGAAAAATACAAAGAAAGCAGGAAATTATAAATATCAGAGCAGAAATAAATGCAAGGGAGATAAAGAAAAAGATGCAAAGAATTAATGAATTGAAGAGTTGTTTCTTGGAATGAGTAAATAAAATTGATAAACTCCTAGCCAACCTTATCAAAAATGAAAGGACAATCTCAAATTCATGTAAAAAATGAAAAGGATGAAATCACTGACGACTCTACAAAAATTCAGATAATCCTCAATATCTATTTCCAAAATCTTTTACTCTTACAGGATAGAAAAACAGAAAAAAGGACAGATTCCTAGATACATGTGAAATACCAAAGATGAATAAAAAAATATAAAAATTCTGAACAACCAGGTATCAGTGAATGGAATTGAAAATGCATTAAAAAACCTACCAACGAAGAAAAACTGAAGTCCTGATGGATTCACAGCTGAATTCTCCAAGAAATTTAGAGAACATATAATGCAAACTCTTCTCAAACTCTATAATGAAATTGAAAGGGAAGCAACTCTCCCAAACTCATTCAGGGAGGCAAATATTACTCTGATACCAAAACAAGAGAACTACCCATCCAAAAAAGAGAACTACAGGCCAATCTCCCTAATGAATATAGATGCAAAAATCCTCAATATAATTCTAGCAAACAGAATGCTGCACATATTCAAGAACACTGTACAGCACAACCAAGTGTGATTCATCCCAGGAATACAGGGATGGTTTAATATACACAAATGCATAAATGTAATATACCATGTCCACAGAGCCAAAGACAAAATGATAACTTCTCAATAGACACAGATAAAGCTTTTGACCAAGTCCAACACTCATTTATGATAAAAACACTGTAATAAATTGAAATAGATGGTTTTTATCTCAACTTGATAAAAACCATCTATGACAAACCAATAGTCAACATCATACTTAATGTACAGAAGATTAAAGCCTTGGCTTTAAAATGAGAAACAACACAAGGAGGCCCACTGTCACCACTCCCCTTTAATATAGTTCTGGAAACATTAGACAGAGCAAATACACAAGAGAAAGAAAGTATAGGTGTAAGGATTGGAAAGGAAGGAGTGAGGTTATCATTATTTGCAGATGACATGATACTCTATATAGAAGACCCCAAAATGTCCAGCAAGAGGCATGTAGAGTGAATCACCAAATTCAGCAGCATAGCGGAATACAAAGGTAACACTCAAAAATCAACAGCACTTCTATACACAGGCAACAAATGCATTAAGAGAGAAATTAGGGGACCCATGTAATTCACAATAACACCCCCCAAAATGAAATACTTGGGAGTAAATCTCACAAACGAAGTAAAAAATTATACAATGAAAATTATAGTAATCTGAAAAATAGAGACTGCAAAGATTTGAGAAAATAGAAAGATAATTCTCTGCTCCTGGATAAGAACTAACATTATGAAAATGGCCCTACTCCCAAAATTATTATACATATTCAATACAATCTCAATTAAAATACTATTAGAATACCTTCCTGATATAGAGAAAACATTTCTAAATTCCATCTGGAACTGGTAGAGACTTAGAATAGCAAAAAGCAATCCTGGCAACAAAGGAAAGGCTGGAGGCATCACAATCCCTGACTTGAAATTATCCTAAAAACCTATTGTATGGGCTGGTGAGATGGCTTAGTGGTCTAAAGCACCTATTTAGAACAAGCTAAGCTAAGCAAAGCACGCGGACCACGGTTCAATCCCCCAGCACCACATGCCAGCCAGCCCCGCCCCCTGGTGGGCTGAGCTGGCCACACACACACACACACACACACACATAAATAAATAAATAAAATTTAAAAAAAAAACTATTGTGATAAAATCAGCACACTGACATAAAATTGACCTGAGGATCAATGGAACAGATTAGAAGATGCAAACACAACTACAAACACACTCAGCCACATTATCTTTGACAAAGGGGCCAAACATGTTCACAGGAAGAAAGACAGCCTCTTCAATAAATGGTGCTAGAAAACTAGCTTCCCATATGCTGATGAATGAAATTTAACCAATGCTTATCACCATGCATAAAACTACAATAAAAATAGATCAAAGATTTAAATATTAAAACTGAACACTGAATTTTCTGGAGGAGAAAGTAGGTAGAAATCTTAAAGACCTAGGAGTAGGCAGAGAGTTATTAACAAAACCCAAACTACACAGGAAATACTTCAATGAATCAACAACATCTTTTTGAAAAGCTTCTTCATGTCAAAAGAAATCCACAACTGCTTAAAATGAAAACTCACGAATTGGAAAAAATGTATATACCTGACAAAAGACTTCTATCTATAACATACAAAAATTATTTATTTATTTATTTATTTATTTATTTATTTATTTATTTTGCATTTTAGGGAAGAGTCTTCAGGGTGTTTAGGGTCTCACTACTAGATTGGACAGGTAATGATTGTCCTGTTTACAGCCTCCCAAGTGCTGTGATTACAGGTGCTCACCACCACACCAAGTCTCAGTCACCCTGGCACCAGGGGCAGGGCCAACACAGCAGGGAAAAAGACAGCCTCTTTAGCAAATGGTGCTAACGAGTGGCTCTATATATGCAGAAAACCGAGGTAGGGTCATCCCTTTATTTCATTTTGCTAAGATAAAAGTGGGTTAGCAATCAAACATTAAAACAGAAGCAATGTAACTATTGGAAGACAACATAGGTACAACCCTTGCAGTCTTCAGCCCAGGCAAAGATGCTTTGAGTAGAACTTCAACTGCACAATAAATATCAAGAATCAACAAATGGATTGTATTATATTAAAAACCTTCTGCACAACAAAGGAAGCAGTGGAGTAAAGAGATAACTTGCAGACTGGGTAAAACATTCCTGACTGTCCCTCACACAATATCTGGAATATATTAAGAACAAAAGAAGTTAAAATCCAACAATAAAAATCCAACAACAAATGACAACTGAAATAAGTAGACGTGCCTCAGAAGAAGTATGAGTGCCCAGTGAGTGGCCAACGTACTGCTCCACGTTACTGGTAGCTAGAGAATGTGGATGAAAACTTTGAGATTCCCTCTCACTCCCCAAGAACGGCCCTCATCGAGGTAGCACATAGCACATGCGATTTCACTGTGTGGGAAGGAGCCTTTCCACGTAGTTGGTGATAACATGAACTGGTATGGTCACTGTGGAAATCAGCACAGAAGTGTCTCAAGGAATTTAAAAATACTGTTTGTATTTGATCCAGCCAGCATGTAGATATCTTCTAGACATCTTCTAGATATTTTCCCTAAGAGCTACAAACGTGTTACAGTGAGCTATGCATCTCAGTTAACAGCACGTCTCGTAGTAGTTAAATCCTGGAAGCACCCCGTGTGTCCACAGATAGGCCAGTGCGTAGAGGAAACTCAGAGCCTGTACAAGTGGAATAGCACTTTATCACCGAGAAATATAGCTGCGAGACGTTTGCTGGAAACTGGGCACAGCTGGAAAGGACACTGCTGAGCGACTGGCAAAGACTGCTAAGTGAAGCAAACCAGATGCGCATGCCTACATGCGACACTTTCCCCTCAGGCCAGCCACAGAAAGGACACACATAAAGGAGCAAGATGTTGACGAAAGTCAACAGCAAGATAAACCTTCAACAACCGGGAAGAAATTCAAGAGACTGCGGGGTGGGGAGGCTGGCAGGCACAGGGCGAGTGCCGCGACTCATGACGGCTCACGCACATGCGACAGACACCCACAAGAAATGAAAGCTATGTAATAAAAATGCACTAAAGCCATGATAACACTGCTGCAAATGTGAAAGCAATGTAGAACCTGCTGCACTGGGGAGGGCGGGAGGGGCAGGAAAAGGAGAATGAAAGCTACCCGAACGTGGGGCCCGCTGGTAGCTACACGCTAAGCAGAGTGAAAGCTTCATTTCTGGCAAATATGTACTAATAAAATAAAATTTTAAAATATAAACCACTATACCACGTTAAATAAATATTAGAAAGATGAAGATTTTCTCATGTGCTTTGGATGAAAGTTATTCTTTAAAAAAGTTAAGCTGAAAAACCAAGTTCAAGGTTAGCAATGGAGTAAAATAAAATCAGAAAAATTTGATCTTTTAACATATACCAGGATATTTAACTCTCAAAACATCAGAAATATGAATCAAAAAATGAAACAAAGACTGCTATTTTCTACTTGAGATATCCTAGTATGAAAACCTAATTCCAAAAACAAAATTGAGAAAAAAATGTAGATTCTCTCAATAGCAGAGAGCAGGCAATGACAGTGGATGTCAGGCCCTGGCTCTTGCTCAGGAAAAATTACCTCAGCACAGTGCTGTCTGGTAGAGCCTATAGAGAGGGGCTGCAGAAATATTCATTCTTTTTGAGGGAAGCTGGTGTGGCTGTCCTCTGGCCAACGAGGGAAATGAAGAGGAGGAAACAGCATAATGGAAGTCCAAGGACGGTGTCAGGAGCGAGCCCGAGCTGGATGTGGGCCAGGCATGCACAGGCCCATCAGGCTGCTCAGAAGAGCTGCTGAGGGATGCAGGAGCAGGAAGTGCACCAGAGGTTGTTTAGGTCTAGGGATATCAGAGGCCTGAGCAATCGAGATTTCATTAACTTATACATAATTAACAGCATAGTCATCCAAGCGAAGTACCAAAAGGCAGCATTGGAAAAGCTAAAACCGCATCCTAGAGTAAGGTCTATTTTATCTTAATTAATTAATTAATTCTTTTGTATTTAGTATAGAATCTACAGGGTCACACTACACAGATTGGATGCATAGTGAACCTCCTGTTTTCAGCCTCCCAAGAGCTGGGATTACAGGTTTGCGCCACCAACCCCAGTATCAATCTCCGTCTCAGTGTGACACGGGGGCAGGACTGGCAGGGTGGAATTCCAGGACTGGAATGGACTCCCAGCCCCTGTGTCTGCCAACGCAGGCTCCTTAATCCGCTGAGCTTTCTGGCCAGCCCTCCTATTTTAGACTCTCCTTAAAGAATGAACAAGTTATTTGAGTAAATAAATAAGTAAATAAATAAAGTTTTAAAAAGTTCTGATAAGATGTTAAAGGGAGAAGTTCAAGTTTATCATCCCATTTACAGGACCATAGGAAACACTCTATGATTTTGTGAACCATCCTAAGGAAACTGAAAAATAAAGGCTGCATGAGTTCAAGTTTAGAAGCCAGTAAATTAACTATTTTCTACAAGAAATACAAATACAAATCAGAGACAGTGTACATTACTCAGAGTCTCTACACATTCTCAATTATTTCCAGTAAGAAAAAAGACAAATATAAGACACATAAATTTTTTAAAAAATCTACTCAATAAAAATTTATGGATAAGGTGTCTAAATTCTTCTGTTAAAAGAAAGACTTTCTGAGATTGCTAGATGACCAGTATTCAACCATTTGCCATTAACAAAATGAGTGTTTCAAAAAAAATCAAACAAATTAGAGGTAGAATAAAAGGAACTGCACTAGAACATATGTTAATACTATATAAAGTAAAATTCAAGACATAATAAAAATAAATGAAGAGGGAAACTTCAATATAACAAAAACTTCATTAAGAGAGAACTCTAAATGCATACATACATAGATTTTCAAAATTCTAATGCAAAAGTGTGGATTATAAATGAGAAGAGACAAATCTCATGCCATAATGCCTCTAAGTAAATGACAGAACAAATTAGCAAAGATAAGGAGGGGGGGCATTAGTACCAGCATCCACCAATGTCACCAAATTAATCTGTGTGAATGCCACACCCACACAGGCGAGTGGTCCACAGCACCATCCTAACCATTAGTTCTGAGCTACTTCTGATACATTCAAAAACTAGAGCTTCAGTTTAAGTAGATAATTTCACGCTAGTGACTAAATTAGAAATCAATGGTAGCAACCACTAATGCATTATAACCAATACAATAAATACTTAAATTGTACAATAAGGAATAATTAATTTATTAGTCAAAATAGACTAAAATTTATTGATCTTAATGATAAATTAGAAGCATATGTGAAATTAGTATAGCTTAAAGCAAATTTTCTATATCTATTTACTACGATTTAAAAATGAAAAGCCTTAGAATCAATGATTCATTTTCCTACCAAAAAAAAGTAGGAGGAATAGAAGAGAAAAATAAACCCAAATGCAGAAAACTGTAGAACACAAATGAAATCAAGACAGCTTGTGATTTAAAAATAACAGCATGCACAGCACTCTTTTTAAAAAAGAAAGCAAGAAACAATATCAAGAAAGATGAATTATTTTATATTCAACTGACACTAAAATTACAAGAAGCTATGCTTATGAAAGTAAATCAAATAAATTAGATAAAGTTTTAGTAAGGCTAACAAGCAAATTCAGTGGCATTTCTGTGTCCTAGGAAAAAGCAACTAGAAATGCAATAATATTATTTACAGAAGAATTGGAAACATTAAATACTTGGGAAAGTATTAGTAAAGAATAGTTAATTCTCTGAAAAGATAGAAAGTATTGCTATGCAAATTTAAAGATCTCAACCAAGCAGAAATATGAAATTTATTTACTGATGAAGAGAACTAATACTTAGAAATCAAATGATATACAACATTGTAGCAGTACAATCCTATGACAATTTTTTTCCTTGTCTCTTGTTTCTTTTTAGTACCTTTTTTTTTAAACATTTACTTTGTTTATTTATCTCTTATTATTTATTTATTTATTTATTTTTGTATTTTAGGGAAGGGTCTACAGAGAGTTCAGGGTCTTACTACTAGATCTGAGATCCGCCTGTTTATAGCCACACAACAGATGGGATTACAGGTGCATGCCACCATGCCCAGTCTCAATTGCCATCTCAGTGCGCCCCAGGGGTGGGGCCAGCACAGCAGGCCATCCCTGCACCTGCCTAAGCATGCATTTTAATCAACTGAGCTATGTAGCTGGCCCTACAAACACTTACTTTAAAGAAAGTATAGTGATAATTAATATGATATTAGAAGCAGCATGCATTTAGAAGAACAAAATAAGTATTTCAAGCCACATTGCTATCTGCATTGTAGTTGCTTAGTTTACAGATATCAGCATATCGAGTTAGTCAAGGTGAGCATTCTACCCATTAACTGCTATTTTCAAAAACCTTATGGAGAGCCTCTGGACCATTGCCTTAACCATCTTGTGTATATAAATGTATGGTTTTGCCCCTGCCATGTTTCCTAACTTTTCCCTTTGCCCTCTCTTCATTTTTTAATCCATAAGTTATCGCTTTCCATTTAACTGTGATATGCCTTTAAATTTTTATTTCTTCTTTTGAATTCTTACACTAGGGAGAAAATACGACATTTACACATGTGACTCTGGTTTATTTTACTTATGAGTACATCTTCAAGTTGCATCCATTTATACATGAAGTCTTTGAGTTTAGTTTTTATAGCTGAGTAATATTCCAGTGTATAAAAACACATCTTTTACATCCACTCCTCTGGTGATGGGCATTTTGGTTATTTCCAAGATTTTGCTATCACAAATTGTGCTGCTATAAATATAGGCACACACATATCACTATGATATTATTTCTGTGTAAAAATGTGCAACTGATTCTTTCACATTCTCTAGGGATTTAAAGTTTAGAATATCCAAGGTTGTTGGAAAATAGCAGTTCCATATTATGCCTAAGTTGTCTGTTATTCAGACAGATAGTGATGTTAAGCTCAACTGTCTCTGTTACAGGGTAATATCATTAAACTTCTCTTCTGGAGAGTTAATGACTAAAGTTTGCAGACCAAACATCGGAGAAAAATAGGGGCTACAAGTTCAGCCAATATTTTGGCCCTTGCCCTTCAAGGTCAGTAAGGACTCAGAACATAAGAGAACTTGTGCTGTGACATCCTGTAACTCAGTGATATCCCAAATTTTGCGATCAAAGAGATTATGGGGTCACAGAGGAAAGCGATCAGTGATATAGAGTGTGACTAAGGAGTTTCCTAGAGAGAAAACATTCTCTCAGGCTTTCACAGAGAGCAAATTGGTCAGGCAATGGCTGTGACTCATCCACATGGCTGACACTGACAGAAGATCTCCAAACTGCGGTACAGGGTTTCAGGGTAAATCCTGAGAGGATTTGACTGACCTTGTCAGATACAAAAGTTACATTTTTAGCTATATAGGTCTTGCTTTTACTTGGTCTTAACCATCCAGCAGAAAAGTATAACCACAAGGTATAAAAAGTAATGCCATATTAATATGCTAAACTGCAAAAGGCTCAAGTCAACAACTTCTGACAATTCCAGTTCTGCTGATCACCCACTACTATTATGGACTATTAGACTATATTGGTTTATTTTACTGAATTCAAGTACATACAATATTTGAACTGGCATCAAGTATGAGAAAATCCTTTAAAAATTTCTCCAAATACAGCTTCTTTAACAGCAATGGAACACCCATCTCTGACAAAACAAAAAAGAGGAATATAAATAAAGGACCATTTTGTAGTGAAAAAAAATATCTGTATATACAAAGTAGTTAGGATAGATATACAGCTACTTTCTCTTAGTTCAATGAGAAGAAAGTTTTGTGCTAATATTGTTCAGACAAGAGATCATGTCTGCATCTTGTCCTCTGAATAACTACTATGAAGACAACAATATCCATGCATTAATTATTGTGTCTGTCCTACTAACCTGTTTAGAAACTATTTCATTGCTAATTTTTTCACTAAAATGAAAACAAAATTTAAAAAGAGAGCCAATATTATTGAGATTTAAATGCTCTAAAATTGATTTAAAACTACAAAAAATGCTGATGCTTCCTAGAAACTGAATTGCATAACATGGTAATTCACATACTGATTCTAAGTTTCCTTTACGTTGAATATAAAATAATCACTTTCAAAAAGAAAAACTGAGAGTAATCTTAAACTACCTGATCTCAAAATTTTCAACAGACCTATACTGTTTAATTTAATAAATTAAATATTTATTTAGAGAAGATAAAAAGTAAACCGATTTACACAGTTAGATAACATACAAATAAAGGTTAAAGTTTAGTATTTTCCATAAATTGTGCTGACCAACCAGGTATTATCTGCTAAAATAAAAAAAAAATATTTTTGCCCTACTTACGTCTACAAACAAACAAAAACTTGAAATAAGTTCCAGGCCGAGTGGTAAAAGTTAAAGCAGCAGAACATGCAGAGTACACAGGAGAAAATGTCTTGGCAACAGTGCGGCTGGCCAACATGATTTTAGATATCAAACACACAGCACAAATTTGAGCAATTACATTACATTGATTTCTTTTCTTTTTCTTTTCTTTTCTTTTCTTTTCTTTTCTTTTCTTTCCTTTTTTTTCTTTCTTTCTGTCCTTCTTTTATTTATTTTATTTTTTGTCTTTTTGAGACAGGGTCTTACTATGCCATTAAGGCTGGGCTTGAGCTCACTCTGCAACCCAGGCTGGTCCCAAGCTCACAACAATCTTCCTGCATTAGCCTCCTGAGTGCTGGATTACACTGAAATTTAATACTTCTGAAAAACAAAAGCACCATGTGCATCCATCCATTCATTGTATATTAGCATTTAGTCAATGACAAACTCAATAGAAGATGATGGTCTCATGAAATTATATTTGAAAATATAATAAAGCCATGCTTGGTTGCATCAGTATTCTCTCTGATGTTCACACAACATATATTTTCCAGAGACTTGGGGAATATGTTAACAATTTACACATTAAACCAAAAATTTAAAACAGAACATATAAGTAACCCTAGAAATACAATAATAAGAACAGCAATAACTCACAAGATACAAGAAAAGCTTAAAAATATATCTCCTAAAAGGTTTATGTATGTCTAATAAGCTCATGGAAACAATTTTAACCATTAGTAATCAGAAATATGCAAATTTAATACAGTTGAGATATTACTAAAAACTGTGCAGATTGACTGAATTCATGAGTCATAACACCAAGTGTTGTTGATTGTATGGAAATATTAAATCTTTCATGTACTCATGAGCATAAAATGATACACATACTTCAAATATGCAGTTGGGAAGATTTACAAAATTAAGAACACTTATTATATGCACTAACAACTCCACTTCTATATATTTTTATGAGAAATTTTATAACTCATAGCTAGACGTTCCCAAAGACCTTCTTTTCCAGTAGGTGGGGTTTTTGAAAGATGATTGCTTTATGAGGGTTTTTTAGCTGACTGATTAGAAGGCAGAGTCTGTTGGGAAGATGTAGGTTGCTGGACACATCAAGCAGAAGGGTTTTTCTCTCTGTCATAGTCACTTTTTTTCTCCTTGTTGATACAAAATACCTGGCACACAAAGGTAAAGGAAAAATGGTTTACTTAGCCCACAGTTTGTAGCAGTTTCAACCTACAATTGGATGCTCCATAGCAGTGTGGCTTGACCAAGGGGCATGGCAGAGTAGAACCATTAATTGCAAGCAGAAGACAGCAAAGAAAAGCGAGCAAGCAAGCAAGGGAGAAGACAGGCCTCTGCCTGCCCCTTATGCTGCATCTACGCTACCAGGATTAGGGCAGGGCCAAGCCAATCAGTGGACCCATTCAGTTCTCATCAACTTAATCCTCATTCGTGCAGTCACAGCACTGCACTGGGCACCAGCACACACCTCAGACTCAGCCACCGAGGAGGCTTTGGAGCCACCTGGACCCAATCCATGATACTCCTTCACCAGATCCTCCCTGACTCTCTCTGAGATTTTACTTCTTCCTCCATGCTCCTGTACTGTGCCATCCTGCCTTGGAGCCAGCTGACAAAGGACAGAAATAGGAGTAAAACTAAACTCTTCCTATATGCTGCAAGTATCAAGTATTGTGCTTCAGCAATGATAAATTAGTGAAGCCAAATTTAGTCCTAGAGAAGGGGGATCATCACCGAGTCTGTACTTGACAATTAGGTTTAAAAATCTTTGAAACTGGCTCTAAAGAGGAGTTTGAGAAAGTTTGGAAGTGCCAGCTAGGAAGCTCAGAATGCTGTAAGCCACACTTGAGGTGGATTTCCATCAGAGCTACAAGACCAAAATGCTGATAAGACAGGTGGGAATGATTTGGTATACGAGGTTTCAAAGAATCCATTGGGCAGTTTGACACAAGGTCATGGGCATTTAGTCTGTCAGAATTCAACTACAATTCTTTCATGTCCTGAGACTTTGCAGGAGCCTGAGATTAAAAGAGGCAGACTAATTAATCTGGTTGAGGAAATTTCAAAGGCAGAGAAACAGTCACGGCTAATTTTGAGGACTCAGGCAGCTTTGCATTGAGAAGGAAGAGCAAACAGCAGAGGTGAGAGGTTTGAAGTTTTGAGTTTCACAAGGAAGAAGTGGCTTTAAAGTTGGAGCATAAGAAATTGGAGCAGAGGAAGCCTTCATTGCTGAAAAGATTAAAAAGAAGCCCAGGACCTTGGATCAGAGCACTAGAAAGAAATGACTGGAAGGCATGTAAGAAAAGGAAAGGAAACCTCTTAACCTACAAAAGTGAGTCTTTCTTGAGAAGACAGTCTCAGCCAAGCCTAGCAGAGAAGGACTGCCCAGCACATTAATTCCCCAGGATTCAGTTCAGTAGACTCAGCTAACCAGGCACTCAGAGTTCTCTGTAACAGCAGGCTATACTAAGGCCAGGTCCCTGTGCCAGCTGGCTGTAGACCATGGTACCACACACATGGTACTGGTTTATGTGCTTGCAGAATGGCCATGGAAGCATGCACCTAGATTTCAGAAGATAGCTGGAGAGACCAGGAAGCATACCCCTGAGGGGAAGAAGGCAGTGCTTTGAGAGTAAAGCCAAAAGTATGATGGAGGTGCCAAGGAGATGGAGCACAGGGCAACACGGGATGTCTGAATAAAGTAAGGAATGAGCAAATGCACTCAGAGAAAAGCTGTCAGGCCTATGACCATCAGCAGTGAGGTGGAGGAAGGGCTGCCCCTTCACATCCGTCTACAACCTTCCTAGGTGTTAGACACAGAGCTTCAGGATTCGTGTTTGGCCTTCTGGGTTTCAGTTGTTTTGATTCTATTGGTTCCTATCTCCTCATTCTTCCCTTTTGCAATGGTGTGCATGTGTGTGCATGTGTGTGTGGGTGTGGGTGTGGGTGTGTGCATGTGTGTGCACGTGTGTGCATGTGTGTGTGTGAGTGTGGGGGTGAGTGCATGTGTGTGTGCATGTGTGTGGGGGGGTGTGCATGTGTGTGGGTGCATGTGTGTGTGCGTGTGTGTTGGGCTGTTCACCATGTACCATTGTATTTTAGTCATATGTAGCTTGCATTTTTAATTTTTAGAGGCTCGTGGCTAGGAGTTTCCCTTGACTATCAGGACTTTACACTGGGAAATATTATCAAGGCTACAACTGTAAGATTGTGGCAATTCTCACCGATGGATAAAATGCATTTTCCATGAGACACACTGTGTCCTCCAGCTGCCAGGGCGAGAATGCTTCGCTATCTATCTAGATGAATCGAGAGAGCTTTATGGGCCCATTGGTAGGACGTTTGAGACAAGAATGCCCCAGCGGACTTGCTGTCAGGAGGAGGGCCTGGCTGGGAGACGTGGTTAGCAGGGTGCCAACCAGCAGCCGGTGGCTTCCTGGCACCTGCCTGACTCTGTGCCTCACTGGGCTTTCTTTGCCGTAGCCCTGTGGCTGCTGCCTGTCTTCTAGCTGAGTGACATGGGAGGAAACGTGTCAAAGGATCCTCGTTAAAACTACGGGCATTGGGGGTTTGTCTCAGAAACGAGAGAGTGCTACGCTCTCGGCCACTCCTTGTAACATAGCACCCAGAAGCCACAATTCAAGGACAGCAAGGTGCATTTTCCTTCGCGGTTACTAGAGGCCCGAGTCCGTAGTGTCAGCCTCCTCGAAGGGAGAGGAGCGCTGCTCAGGGCACGGCAGGCGCGAAGCGGGCTGGTGAGCAGGAGCCAGGCGGTCGGTGCACCTCCCAGGCCAGTTCCGCGCAACCTCACCGCACCAGGCCCAGCCTCTAAGAGCCAGTCCCCTAAGGGCCCTTAAAACCATTCAGATTCCAAGAGCCCGGTCGACAAGTGTGCAGCCTCTTGCAGTAAATTTAACCACAAAGGGTAATAGAAAACTTAAAAAATTGCAGCAATTGTTTTTACTTCGAACTTCTCAAACCTTGCTTATAATAGCCATCGACGGAGGGCACAATCATTGATGACCAAGAATGTACTGAGAGGGCTGCAGGAGCTGCCACCACTGAGGAGTATGCAAGTCATTCTTGATGAGATGCAGCTCAGCGTGCCTTAGAGAAAGGGGCCTGAGAGAATGGGACTCCAGAGAAAGTGGAAAAGAAAAAACATGAAGTGAAATTAAAAGAGACAAAGTATATCATGCAAAAAAATCATAGAACTACTTGCATTCTGACACACTGGGTCCCTGTAGAACACACTCAAAGAAACTAGAAAGCTCTGTGCAAATTAGGTGATATAATGTAACTAGTGTTAGGATTTTCAAGGCCTCGTACACTGATAGAATCACATCTATGTTGTGCAAAGTGAGTCTAATGCTTTACAAGCCATGATGAACGATTTGTAGTTGCAAGAGCTCAAACTCTGGGTTCTGCTTAAGCGTAATACCTTGTTACGGCAGAAGAATAGGAATGAGCACAGACCGGACGCGACCAGCTGAGAGGATGGGAACGTGAGCTGTCGACTGGACGGCAGCTGCTGTACTTTGTTATGTCCCTAAGCCTTCGAACATAACGGACTATTTCTTACGGTTGTAGCCAAGTTATAGAATAACACAACGTTCATTACCAGAGCCTAGTTCCGCAGCTATGGATACAGCTCACATGCGCTCATTTTCTGTAAAACTACCGAAATTCAATTGTCATAAAATCTAATTTCAAGTTATTTACATTGTTCATGTAGTCCAGCTTCATACGTGACTTGATATCACTTCTGTATTCAGATCCTGGCTCTAACATTACCTATAAAATCAAATTTATATGGGTTAAGTAATTCTTGAGCTCACCACCTCCTCTGTAAAACAAAAATAGGATGAATAAAGTATCAAATCTCCTTTTGTAGGGAATCCTAACCTAAGTTCACCTCTGGCTTCAGAGAAGTCGGGGAAATTATGCAAAATACATCCAGTAGGAATTTCTTTGCAGTACAGGATTTGAAATCCCTGATAAAAGAATATAGTGCCAGGAGACAGAGAATAAAATATATCAATAAGGTCTATTAGAGATACTCAGTGGAAGAAAATGAGGTTTATGATTCTAAGAATGAAACAGTATATTGGAATGTCTCTACCTCCACTGTTAATGGTGGAAACATTTAGCACTATGACAGCAGGAAGAGCAACTCAACTGGAAATTCTCTACAGCTTTGGAGCATAGATGGTTCTCCTTTTAATCCTATTTAGGACTGGACAGAGGGAATTTTCTCTACTCCTGAGTAAGCCTTGACAATTGGATACTTTGAGGATAGGGATCCAATTATAGAGTTCAATAAAGAGGGATTGCTAAACTGATATCATGTTTTCATTTATTTTACTCAAAAAAGTATTTGTACAGCTATATGCATCAGTCATATTGTCAGGCTCAGTGGTGATTTGAGAAAGTTAGAGAAAGAGGTGGATTTGAACTCTCAGTAAATTATCACAAGAATTTCTTTCTTTTTTATATATTTGGTACAGGGTCTCACTACACAACTCTGACTCATAGTGTTTCTCCTGTTTCAGCCTCCATAGTGCTGGGATTGCAGGTGTGCACCACCACGCCCAGTCTTGGTGGCCAGCACTGTTGCATGCCCAGGGGTGCGGCCAGCACAGCATGTGGTGCTGGGGATCAAACTCTGGTCCCTGTGTTTGCCAGGCTGACACTTAGTCCGCTGAGCTATCTCGCCAGCCCTATCACAAGAACTTCTCTTACAACATGTTGCATCAAAAAATAGGAAAGATTCCTTTAATGTTACATAAGATAATATTGTTTTGAAGGTATGGAACTAACCAATACAGTTAACTAAAACAGAATACAGTAAATAATCTTTTCCAAAAAGGAAATGTAAGTATCATCAGTTTGAGATGATATGCTTGAATGTCTAAAATTCTGAGAGTAATTAAGTGCCAGAATAATAGCTAATAATTTATCAAAATGTTGTAAGTTGGCTAGGTACAAAATTAATGGAGTGAAAATACTAATTTAATGAATAGAAACAATTGTTTACTTTCATTATGAATGAAAAGTAATAATTTAAACATATTGGAGTAAACTTAAGAAACACAAAAAAGCATATGAATTAAGGCACATAGTATTCATGAATGAACCCAAGAGAAATGAATGAAATAGTAGTAAAAGCATCATACATATTAAAATTAAATTATTCAGTGTTCTGAGAAATAGAAGTGTGTGTGTGTGTGTGTGTGTGTGTGTGTGTGTGTGTTTGCGCACATGTGTGTAGGCAAAACCAAAGCAAGGATCATGTGATCACAGATTGCAAGCTCAAACTGCAGTGTGGCACAGAGGGAAATTATCAAAAGTTTGACAACATCTATCAAAAAAATTAATAGACTTTTCTTTCATACATTAAATTTCTTCATGCTTATTTACCATAGTGCATCATGATTCTTTGAACAATTGACATAGAACTGGAACATTTAGTATTCCTTAATTGGACACTGCCTAAAATCTAGTATCTAGAGGGTAACTTTGTAAGACATTTTAAAGATAAAATGTTTTTTGGGCCGGCCTGTTAGCTCAGTGGACTGAAGCGCCTGCTTCAGCAGAGGGCAGCG
>NW_004524622.1:4696417-4720395 GCF_000260255.1 Octodon degus
GTGGTGCTGGGGGATTGAACCGCAGTCCCTGTGCTTTGCTAAGCTTGTTCTAAGTAGGTGCTTTAGACCACTGAGCCATCTCACCAGCCCTATGCATGTACTTTTAGATAAACAATGTTCAGTGAAATAATATATTGTCTTGCTATAAAAGGTGGAGGTAAAACAGCAAGAGTTTTTGTTTTTTAAATACATTAATGTACTAGTTAAATAAATGTGAAATTAAAAAAATAGGTCAAGCTAGAACATCTCATCAGCTTCACTATACAACTCTTGCTATCCAATCTTTATTATATATATATATATATATATATATATATATATATATATGTATTTTTTTCTAGGTCATTAAGATGATGCAGAACATATACTAGTCTTTGTTATTTGCACTCTCCATTTTGAAACCCAACCTTTATTCCATTCAGTTTGGATTTTTCAAATACATTTATATGATTTCTGTTTATAATCTCACTTCTTAACTCTACTTTTTCATTTGTTGCTCCAGCTTTATATGTTATACCTTCAAATTTACTGTGTGATTTCTTTAATTTTGAAAAAGCAAATTTACCAGCATGGTTTATGTGAAACCCTTCAGGCCATCTTGTTTTATAATTCTAATCTTTTAAAATACAGAAACAAAAATGTCTGTGCTATAAATTCTCTTCAAAAATAATCTAAAGTGGAAATTATTAAGAGACTCTCCTGGGAAACTGTTTATTAGGAGGTAAAATATAGATATTAATCCTCTTTCCTTTGTTCCTTCAGAAAGCACAGATACAATGTTGGTTGTAAGGTGTTGCTATGTTTTCACATGATAACAATGCAGAGAGAAAAATCACATTTCATAGATGAATTTGCAGAAACTTCAGCAGTATTGTGTCCTCACACTCAAATTATCTTTTAGCCTCCAATCAAATATTTTTAGTCCATCTAATAGTTAATCTTCGAAGAGCCCTGCATGTTCCTCAGCAGATAAATGGATCAATGAAATCTGGTATGCAAGCACAGTGGAATGCTGCACACACCTACAGAACAGCAACAACGTGCATTGTGTAGGACACGGGTGCACCTTGAGACTGTGCTGTTCAGTAAAATAAAGCAAAGATCATGCTTAATATTGAATAGTCTCTCCTATATGAGAAGGCCAAAGTACAAGCAATTTTAAAAGAGAAAAATTAAGTCCAGATAGTAGGAAGCACTGGGATCTATATTTTGGGACTTGGAAATGTTCTAGACATAGAAAGAAGGGAAGTTAAAACAGAATCAAGGGCTAGCAAGATAGCTCAGAGGACTAAAGTGCCTGCTGAGGCAAGCTTAGGCAAAGTGCTGTGACCCAGGTTCAATCTCTAGCACCACATGCCTTGCCAGCTCTGTCCCAGGTGAGCTGAGCCTGCTACAAAAACAAAAAAGAAGAAAGAATCAAAGTGTGTGATGTACACACACCAACTTTCAGCAATTAATATAATTACCATATACTGCACGTATATGCTGATAAAATACTTATTTTCGCTTTTTTATTTTAAAGAGAAAAAAGGATAATAAAAGCAATGATACATTATTAAACCAAAGTAATAGGAAATTAACAATGGTTCTTATGTTGCACATTGTTATCTTTAAAGTAGTTGCTCATTATAAGATATTGGAGTGCAAAACTGATCAAGGAGTGTAAGAACAAATTATCCCTTTCAATAAACTAATAGAAAGTAGTAGTATGTTTATCTGAGCTATCTTGTGTATATATGAACACACATTTTTTTTTTCTTCAGGAATTGAACTCAGGACCTTGGCTTATCAGCCAGGCCCTGTCCAGCTGAGCTATACCCCAGGACCTTTTTTTTTTTTTGTATGAGAAAAATAAAAAGCTAATTTAAGTAAGATATTTTGTTCAAGCATCCCATTTTCCTGGTTTATGAACAGAAACAATGTTGATTGTATTTATTTCATTCTATAAGCACAGATGTCACCAGCGCTTCCCCATCAAACTTTTTCACTTGGTTTGTTCTCTATAATATTCATCTGTCACAAATCATTCATGAAATTCATTTCTGACCAATCAGGAAAAGCTTTCATAGTGTTTATTTATCCTACATCTTCAATGGAAACCTAAATTGTATTAGTAGTATTCCTTGGAGGAAACATTCACACAATCTTATGTGGGATTTTACAGTTTATGGTAGGAATACTATTTTTTCTCATTTGTAAAATCTGAAATGATGTCTGTTATTTTCATGTGTTCTGTTAAAACTTGTTCCTGGCTATAATTCAGCTACACCAATATAGCATAGTTATTTTGTTTTCATGTGATTTTTTTTAATTTTTGTACAATGAATATATGTCCAAAGAAAGTAATTTTTAACTAGTTCAATAAGTTCCATACAAGTATTTGTCCTTAGTTTATGGCACAGAGGACAGTCATTCAGAGAACCAAAGAAATTAAAGTGTCGTACATCTCCTCACAAAAGAAATCTTCATAAAAAATTGGCTATGCACAAACCTGTTTTCTCTTGCATTCCAATTATCTAGGTCCAAATCCAGTTAATAACTCCTGAACCATTTCTTTCTTTATGCCTCATTTTCATCCAGAGAATAATTAATGTGCTAATATTCCAGAAAGAGCCTGCTCTCCTATATTTTTTGAAAGAATGAAGACTGAAAACGGTGTGAAAATGATTTGTTTACCTTTCTGTGTGGTAAAATTGCTTAAAGTTTTCCAGCGGCATTGCTGCAGTAATTTATAAACCTGAGTACGTTTCTTGGTATCATTAAAACAGACTGGAGGCACAGTTCATTCAGTCTATAGAAAACAGCAGTTGAGAAATGGAAATACTAGCAGTGGTTGAGCAACCTGGAGCTGATTGGGCTTTCTGCACTAATGGAGAATGGGTCATCAATAATTTTGAAGATGATGAATTAATGATATCTTGATTTAAGCGCAGAACTCCAAGGAGCAGCCCTTTGAGGGATTATCTTTTCTTTTACCTCAAGATTGAAACATAAGACAGGTGGGGAAAAGAACTGTGGCAAGGGAAGACTGCCAAACTCATCTAAAATATGAAATACTTTGGTAGGAACAGCAGGTTCTATTTACAAAAGCATTACCAGATTATCCCATTTTATTGTAGAGGTGTGCAAATTTGAAGTACTTGGAATGAAAAAGAGATCTTACCCCATGTAAAGGAGTGAAAGGGTTAGCTTTCAATGCTAGAAATAGACTAGGGATGTCTTTGTGACTTTCAAATGTGTGTGTGTGTGTGTGTGTGTGTGTGTGTGTGTGTGCTCACATGCACATGCACGAGCACTGAAGGGGCCATGCTTACAAGCGCCAGTCCCTCTAATGCTGGTTTTCCAGAATATCAACAGAGTTAATCCTGAAATCAAGGAATCAATGGCGAGGCTATACGTGATCCAGCAAGTCCAGCTCAAATGAGATTGACAGGAGCTTGTTGGCATAGGTACATGGGGAGTATAAAAATGAACGTAGAAGAAAATTTGTAGTATCCAATCACTGTGGCATTAAATTTAAATGACATTATTATCAATGAAATGGATTCACCAGCATGTGCATATTCTGTGAATGCTAGGCCTGAGAATGGGTCAGCAAACCATGTGTCACCTGGGATTAGCTCTGAAAATATGGGATCAAGAAAAGCATGCAACTTAGGTTCTTACCTGATGATATGCTTCCAGATTCACTGAGTTCAAATGTAAATAATATTAAATCATGTATTTAAAGGGATGATTAACACAAAATTAAAGGAACTAGTGGCTTGTAGAGAGCCATCCGGTGATGACGAAGTAGTACACAATGTTTCCAAGGTATGGCATAATGTTCAACTTTCTTAAACTGTGTTTGTAGATACAGAAACATTTTGTATGCACAGAATATGAAATAATGTTATTTATTGAGTTGTCTCACAGACTTAGCTATTTTCTCAAAATAGCAGGTGCTATCCCATTTATTATAGAAGAAGGCTTAAGCAAATATTGTATGGCTAATGAAATGAAATATTATCTTGTCGAGTTTTAGATCTAACCCTAGCATGTGTCCTCACCATGAATGCCACAGTGGACAGGCCTGCACCCAGAGGACCACATGAGCACATGGGTGTGGGATGCAGTTATAATCACGGAATTTCACGTTTTACATATGAAATTGAATTTAAGCTAAGTGTGCGGTTTATATCCTTAAAAATCTGCACCATATTTCCAAGGTTCCATATTTCATAATAAAACTGTGTCCCATTTCAACAATTTAATATTTTTCTAAATGTTTCAATATACTATTTTTTTAAATCTTTATTTTCTTTCATTTAATAAATTTCTTAGAAATGTGATCAGATAAAAAATTAACCATTCTAATTGAATTTAGTTTCTGCATCTACAAATATTCTTTTAAAGTGTATATGACAAAGCCAGCATTTAGAAAATGTGACAAGCTGTGAGCATGTGATAAGAGCGCTGCTACCTGAGTACATTTCCTCAGCAAAGGCTGAAATTTTTATATATTTATTATTATTTTTCTTTGTTTCTATCCTGAGATACTTTTGTATGGATATATTATTAATAGTTTAGTGCCTAGTAAGATATCTTCATATACGAAACACTTTTTGCTATACCTGTTTAAACATTTTGTGATTCTATATGCATCCTTGTTTTCTTTATGTACATATTTTGGTGCAAGGCATTGAACTTGGGACCTCCCACTTGCCAGGCAGGTGCTGTACTGCTGAGCTACATCCCCAACCCCTCCATGTATATCTTTCAATTTCATCTTTTTTAAAATTTTGATGATAATTGTCTGCCATTTATAAATTGCTGTGCAAATGCAAATCTGATCATTTCTTGGTCCACAGTGGCCTGCTTGAAGTTGTGCCCAGTGGAATGACTTCTCTCATGATTACACTCCAGAGCTGTCTCAGACATGGGCTGTCCTGCCGCGGCTGTCACTTGCAGGAAGAGCCTCGCTGCCACGCAGGTGCATCAGACCATCAGCCTGCTAAATAAGGACCCAAGGCATAATAGGTACCAGGAAGCAGGGCGAGGGAAGGGTGGGAAGGAAGAAGGTGAAAGGAGAATAAGGGGGAAAAGGAAAAATAGAAATAAAGTTTTTGAAAGTAAAAGGGGGAAGAAGATTGAAAGGAAGGGGAGGGGATAGGCAAGAATAGCATCAAGATATAGTGTATACAAGCACAAATTCCTATGACGACTATAATGGTTATGTATATAAAAATGTACCAAAATAATTTAACCAAAGAACTCTATGTGGGACTTTAGATGCAGTCTGGGAGAAAGAGGCAGGATGGTGCGAGTGTGGCCGCTGGGTAGCAGACACTTGCTTGCATGCTCTACGCTGTTTCCTGCGCTGATTGCACCTGATTGCCCGTGTCACAGCCACCTGGTGACGCCGTTTCCGAGGAAGGCCCGGCATGGCACGCTCAGCCAGTTGACAAGACAGGCAGTTCAGGCCGCACCGCACCTCGCAGTCGTGACGCCTCCGTGGACGCTACAAGGGCCCCTCAGCAGGCTACGGCCGCCTTCGAGGGAGAGGCGAGGCGCGGTCCACGCGGGGGCAGCGGTGCTTGTGCTGCGCTGCAGCCCACCTCTGAGGACGCTGCGAGGTCCTGAAGGGCGCTCGCTGCCTGAAGCTGACACTTTGGTTATCCCTCGGCCTAGGCGTGCTGTATCCTTTACTGTGAAACTCAGCAACCTCCCCGGAAGCCTACATCAATTCAACACTTCTGGAGCACACGCAGAGTCAGAAGGCGTTCAGGCGCATGGCGCGTGCGTCTTAATCCCGTCCGGAAGGCTCGCCCAGGAACCACACCGCCGGGCCTGCGCCCAGCGACGCCAGCGAGGGTGTTGCTGGACAGAGCGCTGCAGCCAGGGCTGGAGAAAGCATGCAAGTACCTTTCAAAGGTCAGACATCCTTCGCTGTGTTGCCTGTCCTGTCCAACAGCAAGTGACATTCCGAATTTTGTCTTTATCACTTCTCTGCTCCTCTAAATAGGGATTTTACTATGTTTTAAAATAATGCCGTTGTACTTGTTAGATTTGGAATTTTGTGCTAATGCCATACTCAAATTGCAGTCGAGGGTTTTTTTTTTAAAAAAATATTTATCCATATTATTAAATTCAGGTTTACTTTCTTGAAAATTATATTATTCCATTTTATTTTATTTATTCCTTTTTTGTGGAACTGGGGATTGAACTCAGGTGCTTGCGCTTGCCAGGCAAGAGCTTAATCCACTGAGCCATCTCCCCAGCCCCTTATATCATTCCATTTTAAACACGTGTAAGTTTAGAACATTCCAACACGGTCTGTATGGGTCTGCCTGAGGGTTTTTTTTTATTTTAAATGAAATTTCATAAACATTTGTTTTGTGTTTTTAGGGTATATTTTCAAATTTTAGAAAAACCCTCTTGTATATGTACGTTGCATTCAACTGATCCCATTACCTTAGTCATCCACAATCTTCACTTTTTCTGTCTTCCCTGTCAGTGGTCACTGCACACGTGCTGAGTTCTTTCAAATGGGATAATGAATTTATTCAATTGTTTTCTATCTCTATCCATCCTTATTTTCTGCGTCTTACACGTGGTATTGCACGCTGACGTCAACAGGGTGGAATACCTTAAATGTCGTTCGGCCGTCGCGGCCTTTCATGCTCAGCTGGTGATGAGCCCTGCTGCTGACGCGTTTGGAGTCGCCTCTGTCCACTCAAGTAGCTCTGCGTCTGAGGCTCAGACTCCTTCAGCTGCGGTTTCCCTTTTTGCAATCCTGAAGTCGCTGGATTCCACTACGCATTGCTGCAACATTCCTTTGGAAGCCCTATCATGTACCCGTTCATTCTCAGCGCATGTTTCTTAAGGAGGACTGTATGTTTGTTTAACTTGAATATTTTTAAGCATGAATACTGTAAGAAAGAATTGCACCTTAAGAATTATACATGTCTTTACCAATTACTGCCATGCTGTGTCTCAAGTAAACGTTTGTTTAAAAGAAATAAAAGAGTAATAAATGAAAACAAGAGACAAGGAAGAAAAAAGTCACAGGAATGTCCTGCTACAATGCTGTATATGGTTACATTTCTAAATTTCTGTGTAAAAATGTGTAACTGCTTATTCCTATTTTTTAATTAATTTTTATTTTTTAAAATTTTTTTTCTTCATATTCTCTAGGGACTTCAAGTTTAACATGTCAATACTTGATGGAAAATACTGTTCCATGCTATGCCTAAAATGTTTGGTATTCAGACAGATAGTGAGGTTAAGCTTAACTGCCTATGTTGTAGGGTAATAATAATAAGCTTCTCTTCTGAAGGGTTAACAACCTAAATTTGCATACCAAAAATTAGAGAAAAAGAATGGCTGCATAGACAGCCAACATTTTGGCCCTAGCCTTTCAAGGTCAGTGAAGACTTGGGACATAGGAGAACCTGTACTGTAACATCATATAATTCAGTTGTGTCCCAGATTTTCTGATCAAGGAGAATATGGGGCCACAGAGGAGAGTGATCAACAATGTAGAGTGTACCCAAGGAGAGTCACCTAGAGAGAAAATATTCTCTCAGGCTTTCACAGAGAGAAAAATTGGTCAAGCAATGGTCATGACTCATCCACGTGGCTGACACTGACAAAGGATCTATAAACTGCAATACAGGGTTTCAGGTTAAGTCCTGAGGGCATTTGACTGACCTTATCAGATACAAAAGTTACATTTCTTATTACATAGGTCTTGCTTTATCTTGGTCTTGACCATCCAGCATAAAAGTATAAAAACTAAGGCCATATTAATATGGTGAGTTGTAAAAGGCTGAAGTCAACAACTTCTAACATTGCCAGTCCTATAGAAAACCCACTACTATTATGGACTACTGGACTATATTGGAATATTTTGCTGAATTCATGCACCTACAATATTTAAATGCTAATAGAATGCCCTTGTCTGACAAAACTACACAAAAAAGGGGATCCAAATGAACGACCATTTTGTATCTGTGTATTCATAAAAATTAGGATAGATATACAGCTGCATTCTCTCAATGCAATGAAAAGAGAGATTTGTTCTAATAGTGTTTGTGGACAGGATATCATGCCTGCATCTTGCACAGTGAATAACCACTAAGACAACAATTTGCAATGTATTAATTGTTAAAACTGTGCTAATAATAGGTTTTGAAACTATCTCATTGCTATTTATTTCCCAATAAAATTATTTTTAAAAAATAAAATAAAAATCATGGAGAAATTTCATAACTGGAATAAAGATTGAGATTCCATCAGAAAACAAAAGGAATTATACATGCCTTTCTCAGATTAAATGTCTCTGGAATGTTAGTATTTTCTAGTAGTTTAGTGCTATCCCTCATTTTCCAGTTACACACACGGAGTATTATCTGTGGTGCCAGGCACACAGTGGTTCAGTGAGCAAATGCGCTCCTGGGCCAAGACACGGAAATGTGGTTGCCCTGATGGATGACCCTAATATGCACCTGAGTCTTCTCGTGCCTCCTGTCTCTGCTTTCCTGCTTTGACGCCGCTCCCTGGTGCTGTTTTCTGGACAGATGTGACCACAGAGAGATGTAAGTCCTGCCGCCGTGGACAGGCACACTCCTTGGCAAACATTGTTTTTCTCATTTTTACCAGCTAATCAGACCTGCAAGTTATAAGTCAGACTTGGGGGAACCTTCTGATTTGGTGCAGGCATAAACTTGCTCCAGAGAGATCAAATCTGTCTTCTAGTATGGCAAGCCCAAAAATTAGCCTCTAGAACATGAGCAAGTTGGGTGTTTGGGGGGCTTTTCATCTCTCTGTTACTGTACTTCACACCTGGTCAGAGAATCCATTCTCTGAAACCTATAATCACAGCAAAGCTAGCCCTGTGCAAGGAAAATCAATTGCATATTCTTCAGAAAATATATAGTCAACAATGCAGTGTATATGACCAAATACATAAAAATCTTCACGATTAAAAAAACAACTTACAGTATTCTCACAGTACATTGGCCATAACAATGAAGTTACACATGATGAAGAAATTCCTGCTTGTAAATTTTACTTTTGTTTCTTTTTTGGTTTACATACCTCCCTATTTTTGCTCTTGATTTTACTCATTCATTTATTCCTAATCGAGTTTTTTTTCCTTTTGGTGATTGAAAAAAGCACCTCCAGTTTGGGCTACAAGAAACTATTGGAGAAAATAACCACCTGCTGTTTTGAAAAATTAAAATGAAATGCGTCAATATATCAGCTAAAGCATAGCAGAAATCTCTTGAAATCTGAAAAATAACTGATACCATTCAAAGATAATTGTGAGAGCCAAGATAATTTCTAGTTAATAGTTGACATTTAAATAGACACAGAAGCAGTACAGATTTCAATTCTGGAAAAATACTTTATTGAAAGGAAGCATATTTTGACATTCAAATCCCAACTTCTGTCAGGATTTATCTTTGAGATAACCAACAGTTGAATTTGGTCATAGATTTAAGAGAAATGATTGCATAAATATGCTAGCTAATGAAACTACTTCAAAAGACTTTGATTCCATTAATTGTCTTATGTTTGTTTAAGGATTATATTTGACTGTCATCAGAGTGCTTTTGCTTATTCTGATATTTATATACACAATCAGTTCATTCATACATATTTATACTATGCCTGCAATAAGATTTGTTACTGCTACAGGCAAAAATGTATGAGCAAAGAAACTGCCAAGGCGGCTTTTCAGGTAACATTAATATTTCCTGTGTATGTTTCATCATTCGTTTGTCTGTAGGCAAATATCAAAACCATAATTTGCAGGTGGTATGTTACCTAGAGAATGATTTCTAATTTTGCTTATTGTAGTGAATTTCTGACTAGTGGTCAACTTCTTACACCCAGTTGAATTAAACTAGTGTGGTGCTGGGTGTGGGAGGCCCACCTGAAGGTTGTTGCCAGCAACATAAAGGCAGAACAGAAGAAGCTGCCAGAACTCTGTTAGGGATGCTGTTTGGGGAAGCAGTTGGAGCTGTTGGAAGCTGCTAGCTCTCTTGGGCTGTTCTGCTGGAGGACCTTGTCATGCTGGCTTTCCCAGTGGACTTGGAGGAGCTCTGGTCCTCATCTTGAGCATCTATTCCTGGCTCAGGAGGGGAAGATGGTGTAATGCTCAGCCTCACGGGGAAGCTTGTCCCATTGGCTTTCTTGAGGGGAATTCAGCTTTCTTTATCACTGAAGGAGCTTGGAACCTCACTGTTGCTGAGGATGGCTGTGGTATTCTGTGGGGGAGTTCTGGGGCTTACCTTGAGCACTGCTTCCTGGCTCCAGTCTGCTCCCTCAGCCTGCTGGCACAGGGCCTTCATCCCACTGGCACAGACTTTCTAGCTTCCACCACTGACCTTTGGGTCTTTCTGGTACATATTTGTGAAGTAGGATAGAGGCTGTCTGCTGCATTCCACAGTATTTGATGTGTAGATAGATTTCCTGCATGTCTTGCATGTGATTCTTGAATGATTCATTATACAATAATAATATGAAATGTGTCCTGTGCTATGTCGCTCCCCTAGCAAGAACCCCAAACCGTGACACTTATTTTTCCATACATGTCTCTTTACCTTTTTCATGCATTAAATACATCTTTTGATTAGTATTATTTTGTAGGTCAAAATAAAATTGTTGTTGATCATGAAAAATTGTCCCATATTCATCAAATATTATATTTAGTACATACCCTCTAAGATGAAGCCAGAGCAGTTAGTGTTTTGAATAACTAAATGTGACTCTTGAAATTTTTATAATTTTATTTCAACTTAAACAGTTAAACGATATTTTGAATGTGATATTTATTAATTTTAGACTATTAATTTTTTTTGTGGAACCAGGGATTGAACTCAGGACCCTGCATGTGCCAGGCAAGCACATATTCTACTGAGCTATCTCCCCAGCCCTATTAATATTCTTAACATGGGATCAAAGCATGTAGTCAGCAATGCTATTAATTAAGATGGCATTTTTATAATGATTACAAGCTCAATTATTCAAATGTATAATTCCTTTTTTATTTTAAAGAGAATAAATAAAACAATATAAATGATACAGAATATCAAAACAAGTACCATGTTATTTATCATTGATCCTACAGTGCATGACTCAGACATTTACCCTTAAAAGGTCATTTCAAATTCACAATTATAAATAATTGTATAGCAAAGAACAATGACTTTCAGAAGAAGCACATAAGTACACTGAATACAGTGTTGGACTGTTATTCATGAGCAGTCACACACAAATGCAGCGCCATTCATGGTCAGCATTTTTGCCAAGTATGAAGTTGCAAGAGCACATCACGCAGAGCACAGCAAAGGTGAAGACAAGCTAACTGAAACTTCGGCGAATGTGATTCTTTGCTTATAGGTCTCGAAAATTCTCTAAGAACACCACCTACTACTCGGCCCAGAACTTTGCCTGAGAAGAATTTCCTTCACCACCATGTTAATTTTCACATTCTCAAGGTCCCTGACTGGTCTAATCATGTCAGTCCAAAGTCATGTCTAGGGGCTGGAGAGATGGCTCAGTGGTCTAAAGCACCTACTTAGAACAAGCTTGGCAAGGCATCAGGGACCACGGTTCAATCCCCCAGCACCACATGCCAGCCAGCCCCGGCCCCTGGTGGGCTGAGCTGGACACACACACACACACACACACCTCTCTCTCTCTCTCTCTCTCTCTCTCTCTCTCTCTCTCAAATAAATAAAAAAAAAAACAAAAAAAAACAAAGTCATGTCTAGTATTACCAGACTTAAGTCATTTTAACATAGAAATACTAGTCTAGAAGTAGAAAATATAAATGATTCACCTACAAATGTTCAACATCAAACATACAAGATTAATTTATTATCCAGTATATCTTTTTTGTGTCTTTAAGTTCAATAGAAATGTTGAGAAATAGTTATAGGAAAGCATTCTCCTAGACATACAACTCTTCTGGTTCCTGGAATCGAACTCAGGATCGTGTGCTTGTCAGGCAGATGCTGTGCCACTGAGCTGTACGACTCTTTGAACCAGTCAGTGCCTGGGTGCAAGGTGCTCTTCAGTGGACTCAGCCAATGATGGCCTGCAGCTACGTGTGGTCTTGGGAAGGGAAGCCTGATGGGAGGAGGAGCCATGGGGAGGCGGGCCCTGAAGGCCTGTCTCCTCCTTCTCCTCCATCTACAGCCCATCTCCATGCCTCTGCATGCCACTGTCTTGGAGCAGCTGACTGTGGCTGAAACTCTGCACACTGTGAGCCAAAGTGAAGCTCTCTTCCTTCAGATGCAGAGATCATGTGTATATATATATATATATATATATATATATATATATATAATTTTTTTTCTCTATCTGTTCCTCTAGTTATTTGCACACCACTAGGCATGCATATCTTTCTGTATACAGCCATGCCTTGTTTTGTGGATGCTTCTCTTCCTAAACAACTTGTTTCAGAACAGAAACACTCAGCAAAATTTTGTTTCCATTTGCAAACTCTGCACTGGGCAATGAACGTGACCATGGCCACCTCCCTGAGTGAACACAAACATGGCTATCTTCCCTGCCCCGAGGCATAGTCACAGCTTCTTCTCATTGATGCTGTGTCATGGACAGACCTATGCAGGCAGGCTGGGAAGCTTCAGTGTGTGCTTGGGGCACATGCATGCATGTGCAGCACAATTCACCAGCATGGCTCCAAGGTGTGCAGAGCAAACAGGGTGGTGGAGGAAAGCACAGAGTGACAAGGAAGGTGACAAGAGTGCACAGAGCAAGGATGGGAAGAAGCAGTTTTGGAAGAAAATCACAGTTGAATTGAAGAAATACATTGTAGAAAATCACAAATCTGGTGTAGGTATGATAGATCTGGTCTCTGGCCCAGCAGCACAAGATGGCAAAGTTAATAATCTCAGCTTTTTGGTGGTTGTTTTGTTACTGGGAATTGACTGCAGGATCTTGTACTTGCCAAGCAGGTACCATGCCACTGAGCTATATCCCTGGCCCTATCACAATGATTCTGAAGAGTAAAAATGCTACCAAGGAGCTGATGTGTCAGAAAGGAATAATGATGTGAACCAAGCAGAGGATGCAAGCTCTTGAAGAGGCAGAAAGACTTTCGTGAGTGGTTGATTGAGGAACAGCCAGCAAGCGACAGCAACAGTGAGGCTGTGGTCTGTGAGCAGCCAGGTAAAGGCTCAGTGACTTCCTGCAAGATGACCCCTCTCAGGTGCGACAAGTGGTGAGCTGGTAGAGGGCGACTGGACAAACGCTGCACAAGGAGTGGCATCCGCAGAGTGATCAGCCACTCAGGCTTCCAGGGCTGACCTGGCTGCTGCAGGAGCCTGCAAGGAAGAATTCATGGAACTAATGAAGACAGTGGGATCCAGAGCTCAGCAAGGGCCTAACTGATGCAACACGGGGCTCTCCTGGGAGAAAAAGCCAAACAGGACCTGGAATTGCACAGGACAAAAAGGCAGGGAGGGCCACAAGCCCACGGGAGACACATGGGCCCTTTTATTTATTTAGTTAGTTATTTTTTACACAGAATGAAAACAGGAAAAAACACATTAAAATGATACACAATTGCATTAAACAAAATGATAGGATTTCAACGATGGTTGTTATATTGCATATTGTCTTCAACTTAGTTGTTCAGAGTACTGGCAACAAGCATGCAAAATTGGTCAAAAATTAAAAAGAAAAAAGAAATATAAAAAAATTAAGTATTAACTATTGTGTCAGTTACTTTTCTTGCATTGCTGGAACAAATACCCAGCACCAAAAATTGAGGAAGGAAAGGTTTATTTAGCTTACAGTTAGAGGGGGCTTCAGTCTATACTCAGCCAGCTCTAAGACACCGTGGCACATGGCAAGGGGCAGCAGCTCATGGTGCAGAATAGCAGAAGACCAGCTGCTGCGGCAGCTAGCAGGCCTCTTCCCCTCCCTTGTACTGTGTTCAGCTGTCCACCCCAGGGCGGGTGTAGCACTCGCACCCATATCCCCAGAATTGGATCATGAGTTAATCACAAACTCTAGGGCCCGGGAAGACAGCTCAGTAGAATAAGTACTTGCCTGGCAAGTGCAGGGACCTGAGTTCAATCCCCAGTACTGAAAAAAAAAAAAAATCACAAACTCTAGAAGCTACCTCATGATTGCATGAGGCTTTGGGGGGACTATTGACACAAACCATAACATTCCTTACAGTAGACCAGTAGAAATCAGCAGTACAGTTACCCAGTCTAACCTGTATATGTACATGCAATTTGCTCTGAGTGAACCCAAGTGCCACCCTGAGAATCAGGTCGCTGCTGGTGCCACATTTCCAAACTCTGCATGAATTCAAGCAGCAGAGTGTGAACAAGGCCTTGACTCCACACGAGCCATGGGGGTCCTGCGAGGGGCGATGGGAGCTCAAGAAGAAACAAGACCCATGGGAAAAGCTGGGGCCTGACACCCAGTGCGATCTGCATCTTTATTTATACACAGTGAGAAGGGGAAGAGTGGTGGGCCTGAAAGTGCAGGTCTCAGTGCTTTGCTGGGAGCCCTGAGTGTGAACCACTCTCAAAGCTGTCTGTGCTGCAGCTCATGGGAGAAACATCAAGGCTGGAGACCTGTTGCTACACCACCCAGCTAGAGGGTGGCCTGTTTACATGTCTGCTTCTGGCACTCCATGTTTCTGGGGCTGGCTTTGCTCTTGTCTCAAGGAGCTTGCCAACCTCTGGCTCAGCCACAGCCCCATGCTCTCCAGACCTAGTTCTCATCAAGTGGAGGCCCCTGCACAAACCTGGCCGCAAGGCAACCTTTCATGGAGCAGCTGCACAAGGTGTTTAGGTCCACCATGAAGAAGTATCTTTCCTTCCAACAGCTGCCTGAAAGGTGCCTTCTCCTGATGCACAGGGCCTTGGCATGGCACACCCTCCAGCCTCATGGATGATGCAGACATTGAGTGTGACACCATAAGGGCCACAGTCCTTCTCCCAACATGACACCTCTTCAGCAGCCCATGAACCAGCAAGTAATCTGCAGCTTCGAGGAGCTGCACACAAAGATACCCTTCGCCAGGCCACTGAATATCTTTTAAGAGCAGGCCCTGACTCTGAGAGTTCTGGGAAGAACATAACCATGCCCCCTCTGAAGCACCCTCACTGAAAGGAAGATGCCACACACTGGACCTTCAGCAGCCTGAGAGGACTCTGCTCACATGTGTCCCCGAGGGTGCTGGTGCACAGGTGGTGGAGGAGACTGTGTCCATGGCAAGAGCGCGGGTCTGGACATCAATGGGACAGAGAGAGGAGCTAGTGAGGACTGTAAGGAGAGCTGATGACAGAAGAACTCACTGAGCTAGAGTGAGCCACAGGGGACCTGGCCGTGCAGCACCCAGAGAGGGAGGGAAGACAGTGTAGAGATTGGCACGATGTGACCACCCCACCGTGGACCATGAGTGAGCACTGGGGCTTCTGGGAGAGGTGGCCCTGCAGCAAGATGGTTGTCTCGATTACTCTTCTCTTGTTGCTGGGACAAATACCCAACACCCAAACTGAAGGAAAGAAAGGCTTATTTAGCTCACAGTTACTGGAAGTTTCAGTCCATACTCAGCTGGCTCCAGGGCAGACTGGCACATGGCAGAGAGCAGCCTTTCATGTCAGTGACAAGAGCAAAGATAGGAGTAGCAGCAGCTCAAGCAGCTAGCTTCTCTTTCTTCTTTACATTGAAATACAAATTACCTGTCCCAGGGCAGGTACAGCATCCACACCCACAATAGTTAATCACAAACTCCAGAAGCCACCTGAAGACTGCAGAAGGCTTTGGGGGGACACCTAGACACAAACCATAAATTCTTCCCTGGACCCGCAAAGATTCATGCTCATTCCTTTATGCAAAAGCCATTCTAGTCCATCTCTAAGAGTTGCCAAAGTCCCAACACTTACAGCATTGCTGAAAAGTCCAAGTCCCAAGTCTCCTCCAAAATCCAAGGCAAACTCTCAACTGTGAGCCCCTGTACAAATGAAAAGTTAAATACATCCAACATTCAAAGGCACAAGATAAACATTACCATTCCAAAAGGTACACACAGCAGGATACCAAGCATTGGGACCAACACAAATCCAACATCCATCAGGGCAAACATTAAATCCTGTAGGTCCTTGTGGAACATCTGTGAGCTCTATGTGGATCTGCCCCTAAGCCACTGTTGGTAGTAGCTCCCATGGCTTCTCTCTTAGGCCAACTTTGCCCCCTCTTTGCAGTTTCCCTTAGATGATTCATGTTCCTGCCTTTTGCAAACTTCTGGAGTTTCCACTGAATAGGCTTCTCACTCACAGCTTCACATGCTGCCCTCTCAGGGGCACAATGCCTGGCCTCATAGGCAGTCTTCTGAAATCTGGGTAGAAGCCTTCTTTATATCAGAATTCCTGCATTCTCAATGCACCTAAAAGCAACACCACGTGGATGATGCCAAGGCTTGCTGCCAGCTGGAGCAGTAGCCGGGTTTCCTTCTCTTAGGGGTCAAGTGCCTGGATGGCTGAGCCCTCTGACCCTGATTCCAAGGAATAATTTCTCCATGCCAGTGCCATTCTGGAACCTGGTGTGGCTGCTGCCACCATTTGGGCTCAGCAGCTTTCCTCTCAAGGCAGGGTCCCTGACCTTTGCAGTTCTGAATCTGTACAGTGTAGAAACCTGCCATCTTGAGTGATGCCGTCAGGCCATCCTGTCCATTTTCTTGTTTTATCTTGGCAATGGAGATCCTCTCAGCTCTATCTTTGCAGTCCACAGCTTTATTGGAGCTTCTTTTCTGGCCAAACTCACATTTTAAATCCTCTTGTTGGCATCCTTGCTCTTGATTCTCAACATAAACCTGGCTAAAACCCCCCAATAACAGCCATGCCACAACCCCAATATTTAGCTGCTTTGAAATATCTTTTGAAAAATTAATCAGTCTGCCATGCTTAAACTCACTCTCAGGTAACGTCTCTGGACAGGAGCAAAACACACAGAACTTTTCTGCTAAGTCAAAACACAAGTGATCTGGAGTCCAACAACTAATACAGTCCTTCCCAGCAGAAACCTCCCCAGCCTGGTCTTTACAAGCCAGTTTTCTATCAGCCTTCTGGTCCTCTGAACTCTGACCTGGATCTGCCCTACAGAAGAGCCAAAGTTGTCCCAGATCTTCACAAGTAGGCAACATCTCCGAACCTTTCCTATCTCTTCCCATAAGCCATTCCCAAAAGCTTGTAATCCACATGGTCAGGTTTAGCCATGACAATGACCCCACTCCTGGTACCTAATTCTTAGTTTCTCTTCTCTCATTGCTGGAACAAATACCTGACACTCAAAATGAAGGAAGGAAAGGCTTATTTAGATCACAGTTACTGGAGGCTTCAGTCCATATTCAGCGGGGTCCAAGGCAGCCTGGCACATGGCAGAGAGTAACCTTTTATAGTGGTGGCAAAGAGCAAGAATACAAAAGAGGTAGCAGCAGCTCAAGCAGCTAATTTCTCTTTCCTCCTTACATTGAAATGCAAATTACCTGTCCCAGGGCAGGTGCAGCATCCACACCCACAATAGTCAATCACAAACTCCAGAAGCTGCCCAAAGACTGCATGAGGCTTTGGGGGGACAACTAGACATAAACCATGACACCAGTAATGAGCAGCAGTGAATCTCAGGAACAGGAGCACTGTTCTCATTTTGGAGGGTTGCACAGCGCAGGAAAACACAGAGTTTTCATCACTATTGACTGAAGCTAAGAAAGGTACAAGAGGGGCAAACACCTAAGGAAATTTTGCCAGTGTCCTTGCAGAGGGTGACTTTCCTCCTCAACAACCTCCTTCCCACCATCTTCCTGTCCTCTGTGCAGGAAGTCACCAGAAGTTGCCTCTAGCACGGTTAGGGACCTCTCTCTGTGTTCTGTTCTGAACTGTACTTTACTTCATATTTTTGAGGTTTAAAAAATCATGCATGGCTCAAAACAGATTGGCCTCATTTACATAGAACCTTGTGGGAAAATGGGATTCAGCTCCCTACCAAAATCAGCGGGCACCACATTTGTAGGGTGCGACTATGCTAACTCTTTTTCATTGAACCACATGGGAAAATTTGATTTAGTCTGTGGCCAGAATTTCAGGATGAATAAAATTTGTGATGCAAGGCCCTGCCGTACCTTATGTCTTAATTTGTCACTGAAATCATATTTGAAAATTTTCCCACTCATTAAAATTTGTGATTTCAAAACCAATTCCTGTGACTTGGTCACAGTGAGTGTTATTTATCTTTTTAAAGAGGAAAAACAAAAACTGGAACAAATAACAAGAACAAAGACAGAAACCAAGCAATATAAGATAGTACAAATGGTGCAGAACTTCAGAACAAGAATAAGATATTAACAGCGGGAGTTATATAAACTATTGTTATCATCAAATTTGTTGCTTATGGGTCTGGAGGGATGGCTCAGTAGAATAAGTGCTTCCCTGGCAAGTGCAAGGGTCTGAGTTCAATCCCTGCTTCTGCAAAAAAAAAAAAAAAAAATTGTTGCTCCAACTACAATATGCAAATTGATTAAGCAATTAAACATTCAGTCTTCCTTTCAATTAACCTTAATTTTTCCCCCTGTCATATTACTTTTGAACCTGGGCAGAAAGGCTAACAATTAGAGTCACCTCCCTGTACAAATTGATTGAACCAGGAGATGTGATAGCCTCTTATTTTGGTTCTCATAGTGTAAAAATACCTCGTTTTGAAGTCTATTGAGCTCAATGTTTTTTGTATTTTTGTGCTTTGTGTTGTGGATTCCATAGTTAAAACAGCCCCAAAGCACAGTGCTGAAGTGCCTTCTGGTGCTGTGAAAGGATGCGAAGGGCCTTCCAGGAAGAGCATATGATAACCAGTCACGTGCGAGAGACAGTGCTGCAGGCCATGAACTCAGAGTTAGTCGATGTTATTGTGTTAGTCAGCTTTTAGTCACTGTAACAAACACTCCAAATAAATCATCTTCTAAAGGAAAAAGGTGTTTTTGGATTCATGGTTGATTTTGGATCCAGTGAGAGCACGTTGAAGAGGAGGCTGCCTGTGTCGGGTTGATCCAGGAGCGAGGCAGTGAGGAGCGGGGTTCCCAGCGCGGCCTCAGCTGCAAGGCCCTGGCTGCACAAGCTCTGCCTCCTCTCAGCTGCAGCTCCACCCAGAACCCACAGGCTGGGGCCAGGCGCTTGGCCATGTGGGGTAGCCACAGTCCACACTCTAGCAGCTGTGCATTTAAAACGGTAAAGTGAAACACACGTAAAACGTGGCATCCTGTGAATCACTCGATAAAAGATGTGAACAGAGGCAGTTAGCAAAGCTGGTGTCCCTCAGGGACAGTGCTCCTTACTTAATTTAGCATCCGCGCTTCTGTATCATGTCTCAGAACTGTGAATACCAGGAATGAAGCTACAGAGATTAGAGATGGATAATGTTCACATATAAATAGTAAAGGGTGAGGGTTTGTTTCTAAGTATTTTAATTTTTCTACAGTGAGCTCTGACACATGACCCACACAACATTTTGCCTAAGTATTAACAAGGGAACCATGCTCAATTCCTACTTTTACAAATAACTTTTAAAATTATCTGTGTCTCTTAATTTCTATTTCATCACAGATCAGTGGTGATTTCTGTTCAGCATAGATACGTGGTTTGTGAAGAGTATTTCCTAAGCCATTTGAATCAAAATCATCTGGGAATTCATTAGACATTTTGCAGGTCTCACCAGAAATTTAAGAGTTCAGCACCTCAGGCTTTGGGCCTACTGTGAATTAACAAAATTCTGACACAGGTTAAGCTTAGAGAACAAACAGTAAGCATAATGGAGGAATGCGCACAGAGATTCAGCAGTATTCTACAAGCACAACTACGTTGAAGAGAGGATCTTGTATACAAGCACACCAGTATTTTGGTAGGCTGCAGCAGGAGATGGCAAGCTTGAGCACATCCTGTACAACTTAGGGGACCCTGTGTCAAAAAGAAAATAAAGAGCTGGCCAAATAGCTCAGTGAATTAAAGTGCCTGTAAGCAGGTGCAGGGGCTGGGAGTTTGATCCCCTGGACCTGCCATGCTGGCCCTGTCCACGGGGCATTCTGAGATGGCAATTGAGCCTGGGTGTGGTGGCGTGCACCTGTAATCTTAGCTCTTGGGAGGCTGTAAACAGGTGGATCACTACAACTCTGATCTAGTAGTGAGACTGTGAACACCCTGTAGAAACTTTGCTAAAATATAGAAAAAGAAAAGAAAAGATAGAAGTAGAGATGTGGCTAACTATATCTCCTGGGCTCAAGCCCAGTGCCACAGAAAGAAGAAAAGAAAGAAAGAAGAAAGAAAGAAAGAAAGAAAGAAAGAAAGAAAGAAAGAAAGAAAGAAAGAAAGAAAGAAGAAAGAAGAAAGAAGAAGAAAGAAAGAAAGAAAGAAAGAAAGAAAGAAAGAAAGAAAGAAAGAAAGAAAGAAAGAAAGAAAGGAAGGAAGGAAGGAAGGAAGGAAGGAAGGAAGGAAAATGGAAGAAAAAGAAAGAAGAGTAAAAGAATAGATTTCAGTCAAATGAGTATTTGAATTTGCTACTTGACTCAAAATAAAAAAATATGATGGTACACTGAGAAAACACTTTTAGTATCTCAGCTGTATTTCTAATTTCCATCACTATGTCTTGAAATTCCAGTGAAACAGACTTTTAAATAGATACAAACACCTTTATTGGGTAATACATAATGGCACATCACATGCATAACAATGTAACACATTGTATGCACACATATATTAACACCCTTGCATCACACGTTTTCTATTCAGGCTATCTGATGCCAGGCCTTGCTCCTAGATGGCAGTTTTAAATATGTCTATTAGCAACAAGTTTTCTTTGCTAAAATGAAAATACATGAACTGCATTTTAAGTGATTTTTCAGAGAAAAAGTGCAAAATAATTTTAGTGGTCTGTCCATTATTTGGTGAGGATGCCTGTGTATGACAGAAATTGTAATTTGTTTCTATTCTCCAATTTTTTTTAAAAAAATTATTTTTAACCTTATTTATTTGTTTACTTGGTACAATGTGTTGCTCTGCAGCTCAGATTCCTACTGCTTCTCTGGTCTCAGCCTCCCCAGTGCTGGGATTACAGGCGTGTGCCACCACACCTGCTTTTGGTGACCAGCACTATGCTCCCAGGGTTCTGGGGCCTGAACAGCATGCAGTATGGAGATTCAATCCTGGGTCCGTGTGCTTGCCAGGCAGGCACTTAGACTGCTGAGCTATCTCCAGCCTGGGTCTTTGAACTCTGAAAGCATGATTATTTTTAAAAAATTATTCATGTGTTCTAGATAGAAGTCCTTTAGACAAAGTCAATTTAAAGCAAAGACTGATTACAACAAAGAGGATCATTACATCCTTGTTAAGGGAACAGCCCAATAGGAAGAGATAACAATTATAAAAATATATGTACCAAATACTACTACAACAAGTACATAGAACAAATATTTATTAACATTAAAAATCAAATAAGCACAAATGCAATTATAATCAGGGACCTCAGTACCTCACTACCATAAAGTGATAGACCAACTAGAGAAAAAAATAAACAAAGAAATATCAAAATTAGATGACAGGGAGATAGCTCAGCATTCTAAGCACCTGCCTGGCAAGCACGAGGACCTGGGTCCAATCCCTAGTACTGGACAGAAACCAAGCATGGTGGCACATGCCCACAATCGCAGTACTGGGGAGGCTGAGTCAGGAGGATAGCTATGAGTCTGAAATGCGTAGTGAGATCCTGTACGAAATACATATGTAAATAAAAGATGTTTTTAAAAAATTAAAAAGAAAAAAATCAGAGTTGAATCAAACCTTTGAACAAATGAACTTAGTAGATGTCTACTGACTGTCCCACCCACAACATCAGAATACATGTTCTTTCCTGCACATGGGATGTTTTCCAAAAAAGACCACATACTAGCTCATAATACATGCTGAAGTAAATGCAAAGGAACTGAAATATATATGGGGTAGACATCTTCATTTCGCAAAAGAAGACAGAATTTTAATGGAGAATGAACTGAATTTACAGACAATTTTAATAGCATTACTTCTAAAAATATAAAACTTGTCTTTAAATCAAGAATATTGTTTCATTTATGCAATTTTTATTTTTTTGACAATATTTGGCATTTTCAGCATAAATATCTTGTGACTCCATAGTTAAGTTTATTTCTAAATATTTTACTCTGAAGACTATAAAAGTGGAATTGTTTTTATGGTTTCATTGCAATTGCATAAAAAGATAGCTACTTCTTTCATATTGTTCCTGGGACGCATGTCTCTGTTACTTAAGTCTGACAGCTCTAATGTTATTTTTGTGGATTCTTTAGAATTTTAAAGATAAGAATACATCTATGGTAAACAGGTAAATTTAGCCTCTTTTCAAATTAGAATTTTGATTTTTTCTTTACTTGCTTAATTTCTCTAGCGAAACTTTTTGGGACTACTTTGGACTTGCCTTGTAGTTTGATTATTGTTATGTTTTTGATGTTTATTTCATTGATCTATATCCTAGTTTTTATTACATATCACTTTCTCTTATGTCAGTTTTTATTTTTATTTTCATTACTGTCATTTAAAATCTAAAGTTAGGTTACTGATTTGACAACATTTTTTCTTTTTTTGTGTAGACATTTATAGCTGTAAATTGCCCATCCAAACTCTCAGAGTTGGTAAGAAGTGGCTCAGGGGAAAGGCTCCCACAGGTTTGTCATTCAACCTCACTCCTTCAGTGATCTTGCTGTAGGCTGATCATCTTCAAAGTGTTTCCTTTCTTTTTCTCTGCTTTGGATGGGACAGGTCACAGAGAAGAAGTGCCCCAGGTCAGCATCTGTCCTCTCTACGGCCCTTGGTTCACACTGTGCTGCTTTGCTAACTCCCATGTGTCACCCTCTCTGATTCCCTCCAAGTGCCCGACCCTCATCTGGCAGAAGTAGGGCAGGCAGGAAAGAAAACCAAGTAAGACTGCACCCCAAACATGGGGAAGAAAGAATTGGAGAGAAAGCTGAGTATCAATATTGCCAAATGCAATGGAAACACAAGGAAAGCCATGTCGAGTTTGGCAGCTTCTACGTGCACAGAATGGTGCTTTTGAAGCCCTTTGAGAGAACATGACACCAGACATGCCAAAGATGGTCCTGCTGCTGCTCAAGTGGATGCCAAATATGCCCCTGGTTTTTAAAAATCTGCTTGAAGAAATCACTCTTTTCTGCTTGTGTACTGTACCTACAGTCTCACTAATTTGCTTTTAACTTCTTCTAAATAATGGATTTTCAAAAATTCTTGGTTTGATATCATTGTATTTGATTCTTTAAAAAGAACAAAAAGTCCCCAAAAAGCAAATTAATGCTTCCATCATAACCTAAATTAAATAACTATATTGCTTTCACTTTTACAAGATGTCATAAAAACTTGTGAAAGATGCACAAAAGTGATTTTGATCAGGTTTTTTTTTTTTTTTTTTTTTTCTGAAGAAGCAAAAGTTTAAGAAAGAGTGATTTTGGTCAGTTTTTTTTCTGGAATAGCAAAAGTTTAATTAAGAATACATATGAAAACCTGTAGAAACACAGTCAAGATGCATTTTTAGAAATTTTACTCAAATATCAACATTGGAAATACAAAATTACATTTTCCATTAGATTTGACAGATTTGTAAACCTTTGTAGGTGTCTATAAATTTTCATACATATACTTACAAATTAAAGAGTTAGTGGTGAAAGTATTTTAAAAACACCCTGATCTATTATAAGTCTTAATTGGTGCATCCCTCATTTAACCTTTTATGTTTACATAATGACTGGATTCAATCCAAATAACAATTAAATCCTTCAATTGCAGGATAGAAAAAGAAGTAGAATTCTGTAGCTATTCTCATAAGGACGGTAAGGTGACAGGGAAGACAGGTTATAATTACCTAAGCTCTTTTTTTTT
>NW_004524622.1:4720495-4728578 GCF_000260255.1 Octodon degus
GGCTGGCATGTGGTGCTGGGGGATCGAACCGCGGTCCCTGATGCCTTGCCAAGCTTGTTCTAAGTAGGTGCTCCAGACCACTGAGCCATCTCTCCAGCCCTTACCTAAGCTCTTGATTGCTGTGGTGTATCTTCTTTGTGGTAATAAGTTTAAAATGACTTGGTATTTAATGTATGTCTTAAGGGGCCAGGGAGATAGCTCCATGGAATAAGTGCTTGCCTGGCAAGCACAAGTGCCTGAGTTCAATCCCAGGTTCCTCAAAAAAAAATATATGTCTTGTATGAAATAAATTCACTGATATCTATAATAGATTAATGAACATTCTATTGCTTTGGCAAAATAGTCCTATGTTATAGACTTTAAATAGTTTATTCTTTTTAAAGTTCTTTTTGCATTCATTAAAAAAGAAGCATAGATAAAAAGCTATTGTATCTGAAATATATTCAGTCATAATTACTGTCAGTAATGTATACAATTCCTTCAAGTTTTTCTCTTTCAGAGATATTTAAGTAACTGAAATAATATTAGATATTGAAATAACATTAGATGTCATTTTGGTTTTGCTTTTGCTCTCAATGTTTTCAAGTACTAACTCTTTCCCAGTGCACCATAGTAACGTTACTGAAGAGTAGTAAACATTTCTAATGGCCATGTACAATTTTGTTAAGCAGAACCACCACCATATTCTTAGTCTTCTTCCTATGTTTTGAAATGTAAGGTATTTTCAAATATAGCTGCTATTTTAAAAGAGGGTTTTTTGTTTTTGTTTTTGGCAGGGAGGTGCTGGAAATCAAACTCATAACCTTGTATTTGACAGGCAGGTGCTTGTGTCACTGAGCTACACTCCAGGCCCTTATAGCTGTGATTTAAAAAAGCTAAATTTCATTTCTTTCTGCACATCAATGTTACCAGTCATTATTTTTTTTTCAGTTTAGTTTCAAAGAACTAAATACCCAGTATAGACATGAAAATATTTTAAAGTAGAACCATGTTGTCAAATCGCTGAAATCTACTTTTTTTTTTTTTTTTTGGCAGAACTGGGGATTGAACTCAGGCCCTTGCGCTTGCCAGGGAAGCGCTTATTCCTCTGAGGCATCTCCCCGGCCCCATGAAATCTACTTTTTAATGGAACTTTATAGATACAAGACTAGATCATTATTTTTCTAATTTTCTTGTATGATTAGGGAGGCAGATCATTTTTATATTTTTCACTTGCTATTTGTATTATTAAGTTTTTAATTTATTGCTTAGCTCACTTTTAAATTGAAGGCATTGTGCTTGTATCTTATTTTTACGTGTGTGATCTTTCTTTAATTCAAGATAAATGTATGTCATATAAACAAAAAAAAAATTCCCATTATATGTTCTGTGGCTTTACTGTTTTGCATACACAAGTTTTAAATATTCATTAAGCTGAAATCTAGCAATTGTCTATGTCGCAATGTCTTCTTTATTAGAAAAAAGAACCCTTATTCTATCCCAAATAATTCTTCTTGTTCATCTAGAATGTTAGAATGTTGTGGCATTTGTTGTAATGTAAGGTTCTTATTTTCTAAGTTATTTAAAATGAATTCACTCCATCTTTGATTCCTTCTTTGTTTCGTGCTCTCAGCAGTTGAGAGGAGCAGGAAGTCCCACCCCCGGACTGCCGTCCTGTGCTGCTGCTCTGCGTATCCAGTTTTGCATCAGCTGTGTACAGTTAACTCCAGGGCTGGGGTGGCAGGTGCCCTCCTGACATACTTCTGTATGAGAATTCATTCTGCTAATTTTGTTCACTTATTTTTTTTTTCTGCTAAGCTTCACAATCTCTGGGCTAAAATTCCAAAATAAATTATATAGATTTTCTAAATAAAATTAAATTAAGCGCATTAATGACTGGAAGCTAGAATTTGGATATGGGTAGGATCGATTCAAATTAAGGGAACTAATCCAAATTCTTCATCAAAGCAGCAGGACGATTGTCATAAAGATCACTCTGATCAATTTCTCCCCCACTGCAAGCCAAGGTCTGTGAATACTACTGCTTCTTCATGCTGTTCAGCATGTCTTAGTAAATGCTGCCATTTGTTGGCTGGGCTACTTCTGAATGAAAGATCTGTGGAATTTCTGCAGTCCTCCCATTGGATAGTGCTGGATCTAAGAAGAAATTGGATACCCAGGTAACACTGATTTCTCGAATCAACTGAAAGCACCACAAGAATAATACCGAGGGAATGAAAGCTCAAGGCTCAGAGCTGAAAGATGAATCTAAGGCCAGGATGTAGCTCAGTGGCACAGGCCCTGCTTGGCAAATGTGAGGATCTGAGTTTGATTCCTGACCCAGAAAAAGAAGAAGATAAGTTTATTAGTCACACCAACATTATGTATTTTCTTCATTTGTGGAAATTACCAGACTGTACCATAAAATGAGATAAGACTGCCCTATCTTTCTTCCTGCAAAGACCTTGTACAAAAGCCTGATTTCTGAGCTAACCAAGAAGTTACTGTCCTGGTTGCCACAGTACACAGTATTTCAAGATCTTACTCCACAAAATAATATTCAAATGCTATTCAGTCTTCTAAGTCCATCCAGCATAACTCTTGTAATAAAAACACTATTCATGATACATATTTTCTCCATGAGAAAAATTTTCAGTTGTAATAGTTTTCTATTTTGCTTAATTATAGTTCAATTAATTTCACATTAGAAGATAAAATAACTGATAAAAATCAAAATAATCAAAAATACAAACAAGAGCCACAATCCAAGTGGAGGAAAGTCACCATGTTTCAACTGCAAGCTGGGGCTCTATGCAGGCAAGTTAGTTGCAAGTTGGCTGAACAGAGCCCATGTGCTCTCAGCAATGGGTCTCTGTCTGCCCGTTGGTCCCACAGTACCAGTGCTCAGGACATTTTAAAGTTTTATTTACTTTTTGTGTGTTAGTACAAGCTTGTGATGCTCAGTGATCTCGCTTTTCATTGGGACTCGGTGTGTATACCTAATGCATCTTCTCTTTAAACTCCTCTCTTCCTGTCTTTGTCCCTTAGTGGAAGCAAAATTGATGATGTGAAAAACATTCATACCTAAAGCCCTATATCAAATGAAATAAGAGATTGTTCCGGTAGTTGCTTGCTACTCTCCGTTTTTACAACAAACCTCAATGTCAGACAATGTCACAGTGTTAAAGTGTACATGTACGTGCCCAGCTTGGGACAAAATTGAAGAGTACAAATAACAGCCCTGACTTGGTCTGCTTCAAGAAAATAATAAGAAAACGAGTAATTGAATAAAGAATTGCAAGCTCTCTTGTAAATAGCACAGTCCTTTCAGCCTACATTTAACAATAGTTATCATCAAACACTTTAATAACATAATCTTTATTTTGGCTTGAGATAATTAAAGGGAATTTATATATTTCATTTCTAAAATCAACAGTCCACTATTTGTCCTCTTAATAAAAGTAAAGGTGTTAATTTAGCTGTGGCTTCAGTGTCTTGTCATACTGACTCTGGAGAAGAAGGCTGAAGATGATTTAAAAGAGTAAACTTATTTATGCACTTATTCCCACTGTAGCTGATTTTGTGTATTGGAACTATTTTCATTATATTTTTCTTAATTAATTTATTTCTAATATTGAAAATATTTTCTGTTTTATTTTACTAGTCAGAAATTTTATATCAATATTAAAAATATAACTATGTTACTTTCTTTTTATTATCTGAAAAGTGCTCTTAAATTGGCCCTCACCTACACCAAACTTTCACCTATAATCATAACAGCATCTTCTCTTTGCATAGGTCTTGACTTATTACTCACTGAGACAGAAATCGAAGACCTCTTTGTCCATTGCATCCACTCATTCTCCTCTGCCCTAACATGGACTCATAGTCTGCACAGTACTTTAATACCCTGGAAGACAAATTCCAAGACAGCAGAGAGCATTGAAACCTAAAGGAAGATGGATGTGGTGGCACACATATGAGGTCCTGCCATTGGGAGGCTGAAGGAGGAGGGTGCTGTGAATTGGAGGCCGACCTGGGATACGTAGAGACTCCAAGTCCCATCACAACTACCTAGTGAGACCCTATCTCAACAAAACAAAAGCTAAAGTAATATTATCCTATATTGTAGCAATGCCCATTTTCAGTCTCAATAGATTAGTGCAAAATGCCTGACTAAGTGAACCAAGATATCTATATAAAAAATAAAGTGGACTGGTTCTTCATCCAAAATGCTGAATGCAGCCTCCATTGCAGCCTCTTCCAGTCCATTCATCTACTTGACAAAATTCTCACATTCTTGCCTCCACCTGTGGCCCTTTGTGTGCTGGGGGTATGGTCCAAGGCGGCAGCTTGGAAAACCTGCACAGAGCACACCTGGTAAGCTACCGCACATGAGCTAAGCTACCCTTGACAGAGGTCGTCAGGTTCTACCTATAGCCACCCAGTCACCAACCCATGTATGTTATCTGCCTGCATCGTCTGCATGCATGACTTGGAAATATCTTCCATCCAAACCTCTCTGGATAGCAGAGGCAGAGGCTGTACCCATCCAACCTGATGATGGGCGCTGCCAGTGTCCAGGAGAGAACAGAAGCCACAAACAATCTGCAGCTCCAGGAGAAGGAATGGACATTTCCAGCCATACCAGACCCAAGAACAGATCCACAATTATCACAAACTACATAACCAGTATGTGTTTCACTCTAAAATAGACTCCCTCACAGCAGCGTAGATTGGAGAAGAAGCGCAGAGCAGCACCCACTGTGTTGTTTACTCTGCTCCATTCCAGGAAGGAGTGAAGACTGAGTCCCAGAACAACTAAAAAACAAACGCACTTCAGGATTCACAAGGTGCTCTTCCCACAGTGACAGTGAGACATGGTCAAGTGGGGCAGCCACAGAGAAGGTGTGAGCTGGGCATAGACTCGCTGAGAAATTTAAGCTCAGGCTGGGAGGACTTAGGCTTTGTGCTACTGAGAAAGCAGATGCTGCAGTTGTGGCTTTCAGAGGACATTGGGTCTGACTGCCACCATAAAGGCAAAATGTGCTTGGACTTACATCCAGCAGAGACAAGAGGGGTGATTGCCTTACCCACGCACAAATGTGAGCAGTGACAAGCCTCTACTCGAAGGGCTCCCTTAGTCTTGGACATCTGATGAGAGAGGTCCCTGAAATTGAGGGCGTCTAACAGGCCGTAGCTCAAGGTGGAGCAAATTCTGACTTACTGCATTCCAAGAGTGCAGGTCCTGGAAAGAGGCCACTCAATCAATAACACAGGCAGCTTTTCCTCTTCTCTTTCATTAGCTTTTCCTCTCTTTTTACTCTTTTCTGTTTCTCCATTTAACTTTTTCTTTCCATTCTTATTTCTCTTACCTGTCCTATATCTTCCTCTTTGGCCTTCTTCTTTTCTTTTTCTTATTCACTTTTTTCTGTTATTGCTATCCAGTATTATTAATTTACATTTACCCCCAATAAGACTCTTATCTCACTTGTCTCTCCTCATTCTCCACTGAGCAATGCTTCAGCTTTTCCTTTACTCATTCTCTAGTTCCCCAGCTCCTTTCTTTAACAGCATGACCATGAAGCTTATGGCTCTTCAGGTAGTTACTTCTATGTCATTACTATTGCATATTGTTCTATTGTTAATGGAGGTAAAGTTGTATTAATATAGGGCAAAGTTCTGCCTTAGAGCTTATACTATAATCATGTATCTTTTTTCTATGATTAAGAATGATCATTTATTTGTTCTTAGGGTATGGTATGTCAATGTCTGCTCTCAAGTGAAGCTGTCACTATTGTTAGTGTTGTTATTGTAGCTAAACTAGCAGCGTGGTTGCCGCCCAATAGCTGGACTGTCATGCTGCAATTAGTAATGCTGTGGCCCATTTCCAGAAAACTGGGGACTGAGCCTCACACACTCTGGTTTCCTCTCCCAAGTAAATGGGGGTGATGCATCACTGAAAAGCAGGCACTATCTAAAGAAGTCTCTATATTTGCAGCAAAACTTTTCACTATAATCAACCCACAAACCTCAGAACAAATAATCCAAGCAAACTAAGAATAGAAACTTAAAAAAAAAAGATATAATATAACCCCCAACCCCCCAAATCACCCAAAGCTAATCCTTGCAACATTGAAGGGGAGAAAATAAATATGCACACAGTAGAATTATTCAAAATGATAAAATAGATAAAAGTAGATCAATAAAGTGTCTAGTATTTAAAGACAGTATCATTAAACAGATAATGGACCTGATATACAAAACAATCAGTGAATATACATAAAAAACTAATAAATATTGAGGAGAACTAAACAAAATGATACAAAAATGAATGTCTGCTACGGAAAAGAATTGGAAGAATGAAAGGTCATCAAACAGAAACTCAGATTTAAAAGTCTATCAAAACCATGGATAACGTGAATGAGGCACTTAGAAAACAAATCAGCCCTAATCAGAATCTGTCAAAACACATTGCAGTCAAAATCCCTCAAGTCCAGCAGGAGGAAATCTTAAAAGCTAGCAGAGAATAGTGATGAGTCATTCATCAAGAAAAACCCATTAGAATTACAGCCAACATCTAAACATACTTCAAAGACCAGCAGATCTTGGAATGAAGTGTTTCAATCCCTAAGAAAGAGCAACTCAGTCCATACTGATATATCCCATAGAACTGTCTTTCAAAATTGGTGACAGACAAGATTTTGATGATAAAGAACACCTGAAAAGTTCATGCCCACCAGAACAGCACTCTAAGAAATCCTCAGGGATATGCTAGACAGAGAAAATGAGGGCAGCAATGCCAAAAGTCCAACAGATAAATACACCAGGTAGGGTGAGTAACTAAGCAGAGGGAAACAAAAGGGCATCAGCAACAGAAGAAAACGCAGACAAGCATAAGTTGACAGCTTTCAGCAATAGCACTCGCCGTCAGTGCTCTCAATCCCCAAATCAGAAGATAGATCCACAAAGTGGTAAACTTAGAAAACACAAACCAGAGATGTGCTCTGTACAAACACATTACTGAATGGAACAGTTCTGATACAAATAAACACACTTCGACTGGGGAATTTTCTCACTAAATTGTCACAATAGATAGATCAACTAGACAAAAAGTCAAATACCTATCAGAGTTAAGCCACACATTGAAATAAATGAGCATGTTGATCCCAAGAAAGATTCACAGGTATTCCCCCCAGTAACAACAGAATAGACACTCTACTCTGCAATGCATAGATGTTCCCCAAAGCAGGCCACATTAATATATAAATGCCATTATATGCAAATATACTGAAGCAAAATGTTTCAGAAATGTAAAATAACCAAATTATTACATACGTATTATTACACCATAATACACTGAGGGAAAATCAGTGACCTCCAAAAGATATAAAAAAATTAACAATACATTCTTTTTTATATTTAGTAAACTCAGTTTATTTACATAATAAATATTTTATCATCCAGCTTATTGAATTGCACTCTGTAATAAAGACAAGCACTATCTTGCTATTTGAAAATGGCTTTATACCTAAAAAGAACTGTTGCTTAAAGAGTTAACTATAACCCTACAAATTGCTATGATTTAAAATAGCCATAGATAATTGTAAAATGTGAAGTCTATAGATGACCTTTTATTGTTTACACATCAGTACAATTAAAACTAGTCTTCTTTACTATAGCTGGCTAGTACGCTTCTAGTCTTTAGTAAATGGATAACAAAAATAACAAATATACATTATTGCAATGCTCAGATTTGTAGGCAACTTCAAACTTTCTTTAATGTCAATAATGTCTTAAAAATTTTACCAGTAGTGCTGCGCACACAGTAGGTGGTAAATAAATACTGATATACAGAAGTATTTATAGTTGAGGCAGCCCACATTCATTTGAGAGAATAAAAATGAAAGACAACTTTCTTATGGTATTAAACATTTGCACAAAACATTGAAATTTTTGTAGAATAATTCTGCCTACAGTTAGACTAACATGCCTGCCTTTTATAGTTGAAGAATTAGTAATTCTAAGGTTTTATACTCCTTATACATTAACTCAGGTGGCAAATAGTATGTCTGAAGACTGACAAAAACAGTAATGTAAAGAA
>NW_004524622.1:4729428-4733154 GCF_000260255.1 Octodon degus
GAAACTCGAAGAGCAGGAGTACTCTCAATGTCATTTCTAGAAAGTACTATTATCCTGATTCCAGAAAAAGAAGAAGAGAAGCTAAAATAAGCAAAGAAACCAACAAGCATATAGACCAATCTCTTACTGAACATAGATGTAAAATTTCTCAACAACATACTGAAAACTTCATGATCGAGTAGACTTCGTGCCAAGGAAGTACAAATGGTTCCGATGTGATACTTGAAATACTGTAGAGTAAGTCAGGTAGAAGAAATAAAGGGGGGTTCATACACAGGCAGGAAAAAGTCAAATTAACATAATAGGCAGAATACATGATTCAGTACATAGAAGACCCCAAAATCCCACCTAAAAGCTTCTGGATTAATAACCATATTCAGGGGTCCGAGAGATGGCTCAGTGGAATAAGCACTTCCCTCGCAAGTACAAGGGCTTGAGTTCAATTCCGAGTTTAAAAAAAATTCAGCAATAAAGCAGGATAAAAAATACATACACAATAGTCAATAGCAATCCTGTACACCAACAACAAGCTCACTGTGAAAGAAATTAGATAAAAAGAAATGGAGATCTAGCTCAGAGGCATCCCAAAATCAAACCCTGGTACAGAAAGAGAGAGAGAGAGAGAGAGAGAGAGAGAGAGAGAGAGAGAGAGAGAAAAGAAAAAAGAGGAGGAGAAAGAGGAGGAAGAGGAGGAGGAGGAAGAAAGAAAGGAAGGAAAGAAAATATTATGAAAATATTATACAACATAGCATCCATAAAATTTAAATTCTCATAAATTAATATGACTAAGGAAGTGAAAGATTTGTATGATCAAAGTTACAGTACTCTGAAAAAGATGATCAAAGGAAACGTGAGTAAATGTTTGTTTCTCCATTTCTAAACAGAAAAAAATATAGTCAAAATGTCTCTGCTTTCAAAACTGATGTGAAGATGTAGAGAAATCCCCATCAATACACCAACATTCCTCAGAGAACTAAAATAAATAAATAAATAAATAAATAAAATTCATATGGAACAAGAAGATACCAAGAGTAGCAAAAGCAGTCCTGGCTAATAAGAGCAAAGCAAGTGACTTCACAATGAAAGATTTAAAGTTACATTATAAAGCTACCGTAATACCACCAGCACAGAACTACTGCAGAAAATGCCAAGTGCACCCGCGACACAGAGCAGGATGCAGAAGCCACCCCAGTTATATTCACATATTTCATCTTTGATAACTGAGTGAAAAAGGTTTGTGGAAAGACAGTCTCTTAAATAAATGATTTTGCCAGACTGGTGATTCACACGCATAGGACTGAATCTAGACATATATATATATATATATATATATATATATATATATATATATATATATATATATATATATATATATATATATATATATATATATCACTATGTTCTAAACTACAGTCAACACGGATCAAATATCTAAGTGTTAAACCAGTATAACTTAATCTTCTAGAATATAAAACAGAAAAGCTCTTGAAAGGTGCAGCCAGGAGCTTTCTGAAGAGAAGCCCAAAGCCACAAAGTACAGCACCAAAAATCAGCAAATACAACAATATCATTTTTAAAAGGCATCTCTACAGCAAAGGAAACAACTGACTGAAGAGACACCCTGCATAATGGAAAAACTGGCAGCTGTTCAGGGGACAGCGCTAATATCTAGACTAAAGAAAGATCCCCCAAAATTGGATTCCCCCAAAATAAAAGACCAAATCATAGAATGGGACAATGTAACAAATAGACAACTCTCAGAAGAAAAAGTACAAGTGGCCTATAAATATGTGAAAAAAAATTCAACATTATGTTCTACTAGGGAAAGGCATAAAAATTTCTACCATTAAGAAATCAAGGGCCGGGGAGATGGCTCAGTGGAGTAAGCACTTCCTTGGCAAGCCTACCCCGGTTCTGCAAGAAAAAGGAAAAAAGAAATCAAATAACAACAATTTTTTTTTTTTTTTTTTTTTTTTTGGTACAGGGTCTCACTGCACAGTTCAGACTCGTACTGAATCTCCTGTTTTCAGCCTCCCTAGCAGCTGGGATTACAGGCATGCGCACCATGCGCGGACTCCATCACTGGCTCAGCGTGCCCTGAAGTCCCGGCTGGTAAGGCATGTGGTACCAGGGATCGAACCAAGTCCCTACACTTGCCTAAGCAGGTTCTTAGTCCACCGAGCTATCTCACCAGTTCTTAAAAATATTCAATCTTTTTTTTTCTACTTTTATTTTTTATTTTTTGGTGATTCCAGGGATCGAACTCAGGAGCTTGCACTTCTCAAGGAAGCACTTATTCCACTGAGCTATCTCCCTGGCCAATAGCAATTTCTGGTGAGGCAGCAGGTAGAGGACCACTTCTACATTATAGCTGGAAATGTGGACTAGCATAATCCTTATGGGAGTTAGCACAGCAATTCCTGAAAAGCTAAACTAAAGCTTCCGCTGGGCCCAGCGCTCTCCTCGAAGCACCTTTCAGGAAAGGTGAAGACGTCACGTTGCAGCAGAGCACCTGTCCAAGTTTACAGCGCACGTCATGACGACATGCAGCTGAAGGTACTCAGCAAAGTGTACTGAAGGGTACCTGTGGTAGTCATGCCCAGCGGAGAAATGTTCTGCCACAATGAAAGATAAATTTAAAGGGCTGCCCAAATAGCTCAGTGGATTAAAGCATCTGCAAGCAGGTGCAGGGACCAGGGGTTTGATCCCCAGGCCTGCCATGCCGGCCCCGCCCCCAGGGCGCCCTGAGGCAGCAGTTGAGACAGGGCATGGTGGCGCGTGCCTTTAATCCCAGCTCTTGGGAGGCTGTAAAAGGGAGATTCACTATGAGTCTGATCTAGTAGTGAGATCCTGTAGATCCTTCTCTAAAATTAAAAAAAAAAGATAAATTTAAATCAGTTGAGGGAAAACAAAGGCATCGTGATGCCATGATGTTAAATAAAATAAATCAGACACATAGCTTAAATATTGCATGGTTTCTCTGATATGAGAAGCCTAAAATAGACAAGTAATCAAAATCATATAGAGGATTAAAAAACCTGGACGAATACTTCTTTCTCAAATGAGAATGATACTAAGTGAGAGAGGGATGGAGTATGAATCATTGGAATAATCCAGATGTGTAGAAATAATCCAGATGTGTAGCACACATGTAGTGACTCCTCGCAAGGAATATAATCAGTAGGTGATGAAAACATGAACTAATAAAAAATAAAAACTGGGAAAACTACCATGAATTCTTAATTGCCATATTGAATGGTAATTTGCAGAAAATAAATTTTAGCACACTAAAATATTTACCTGTTTTGTCAAATATTTGCATTAATCTTACCAGAATTTGGGGAATTACATTATCCATTATATAACTGACCCTTTAGAATCATATATTCACAAACACACAGATACATATATACTACATTTTATATAATATATAATTTATGCTTATATTATAAATAATATATGCACATATAAATATATGCCAGCATTCCTTTTTTTTCTACTTGGTACAGGGTCTTACTACGCAGCTCAGACTCATATTGGTCTTCCTGTTTTCAGCCTCCCCAAGCTGGGATTGCAGGCTGGCGCTCACATGGCATGTGGTGCCTGGAATCAAACCCCAGTCCCTGCACTGCCTGAGCAGGTGCTTAGTCTGCTGAGCTATCTCATAGGCCTCAATATTCCTTGTTTTGGGGAAAAGGACAAGGAATGTATATATATATATATATA
>NW_004524622.1:4733254-4735316 GCF_000260255.1 Octodon degus
TTTCTATATATTCCTGATTTCTATATATTCCTGATTTCTATATATTCCTGATTTCTATATATTCCTGATTTCTACATACTCTTATTTCACAAAGCATGATGTTATGGCCTTTCATTGTCAGACAATTCAATTTATTGTTCCTTATAAAATATGATTCAAAGATGTATTTTGTTGCACTACCTAGTTTGGTTGCCATCACAGCTCATAGTAAATGGTGTATGTTTCTATGAAATATTTCCTAAGAATCCGTTTAATATAGATATCTGAATAATAACATTATAAATCAAAAATTAATTTTACCAAAGAAATCACATACATATAATACATGTCATGCGTGCATGCTTAGAGAGTGTCTTGGTTGTTGTCTCTTCTCTGACCCATGACACCCAACGCCCACACATCGCAGGAGGAAAGTTTGTAATGGTTTACAACCCGTGGGGGAGACAGAGAGAAGGGAAATCCTGCCTGCCAGGCCACCCTCCCAGTGTCCCTCCTCCAATCAGTCTCCACCTCCCAAATCGCATTTTGCTGTAAAATCACCAGAGGACTAATCCATCGATGAGTGGAAGAAGGCCTTAAGAAACAGTGATATTTCACCTATCAACAGAAAAAAAACCCACAGCCACCCTAATTCCTGTGCTGGAGGATGAAATAGGCTATAAACATAATTTGTTGGGGTATAGTCCACAGGCTATTTTATCTTATTCTATTTTATTTTCTATCACGCTAGGGTTTTTTTTACATTGCTAATAAGATGTACCAGATATTATGATAAAAGGTCTCAACAAGACAATTTTTTTTTAAAGTTTGCCTTTTTCCTCTCTGAGATAATAAGGCAACATTTTTTCTTCTCACTGTAGCTTAACAGTGATTCAGTGACTTTTAAAAAATTAGTAGAAATTCATAGATAGATGATCAGTAGATTAATTGATTGTTGGTCAACTACACTGGAAAACACTGTTAAACCTTTTCTTTCAATGTTGCAATTAAGATGTTAGTTTTTATTCCACACTGACTCAACATTAGTCAAAATACAATTGAAGAAAGACTTAGGCACTGTGACTGTGCTGCTGAACTGTGTAATCTTTCTCATGGAAACACAGAGAACTGAACTCACGCAGAGATAGGAATGTCCCCGCCTGCCACTGCATGGCAGCTCCTGGAGAGCGCCTGACCCCTCTGTCCTTCCACTTTGCCTCCTGTGCATGTGGCAGGGCACAAGGGGTTCGCTGCCATTTGTAAAGAGATTTGAAACTGGTAACTACTATGTGATCCGAGAACTGCTCCCCGAGGATTCCAGCGATTCAAGCCTAGCCAATGTTGTCTCACCCACCTCTTCAAACACCTGCTTCCTCTCTACAAATGCATGCTGCTTCTATCTTTAGGACACTAGTTTACCGCAGTTCGTTGTTTGAACATATGGTTCATACATGTATTTTGGGAATTTTGTTCTAGTAAAAATTCATTCAACTCCTGCTCATCTGTATTTTTATGACCTTCCCTTTCTCTTGACTCCTCACTGGAAAAACTGCATAAGAGCATGGACTAAATGGAACACTGGCCAAGCTGGGAAGGACCAGAGCAAGACGCATTCACCGGTGAGCTACACCTCGCATGCTACCCCTTGAGAGGAGGTCTGACAGACGCAATTCAGACACTCATATCTTTGGACTATGAAATGTCTCGCTACACATGAACAGAAATTCACTGCAGCATCCGCACATTAAATTTAAAAAAAAATATTTCACTTTCTTCTTCATGAAATGTATTAGCTTCTTAATATTTGAAGCATGTACTTTTTAATATTCAATGACAAGTGGAAGTTCGCAAGAAGTCCCCTGCGGCCTATGGGCCTTTATCCTGCAGCTTGAGAGGAAACAAGGAAAAACATCTTTTGTATGTTGGGTACGAGCACACATTTGCTTGTGTTTTATTGCATAGACTACAACAGTTTTTATTTTAGTCTTTTTTTTTTTTTTTTTTGGAACTGGACATTGAACTCAGGCCCTTCAGGTTGCCAGGGAAGTGCTTATTCCAACTGAGCTCTCTCCCCAGCCCTGTC
>NW_004524622.1:4735416-4758711 GCF_000260255.1 Octodon degus
CTTGTGTTTTATTGCATAGACTACAACAGTTTTTTTTTTTTTTTTTTTTTTTTTTTTTTTTTTTCAGAACTGGGGATTGAACTCAGGCCCTTGAGCTTGCCAGGGAAGCGCTTATTCCAACTGAGCTCTCTCCCCAGCCCTGTCTTTGGGGTTCTACTCCAACTTTCTTCATTTCGTTGACTCATAAATATGTGGGCCCCAGTTGCACATGTGGTAGCCTGAAATTTCTATTTCTCTGGGAGAGGTTTCTTTATTTATTTATTTTTTGGTGGAACCGGGGACTGAACTCAGGCCCTTGCGCTTGCTAGGGAAGCACTTATTCCACTGAGCCATCTCCCTGGCCCCACAGTTTTTATTTTAATGGACATGTTTATTAGTATAGTTAAATTCCTCTTAATGTGGTTATATGTTAACAAAACTGATAATCATATTCATTCCTTAGTTTTTACTGAATAATAATGCTCCCCACTTTTAGAAAGAAAAAAAATCTGATTCGTTGCATCACCACTTTCTACCAACAGTATTGTTCGGGCTTAGCCACCATATGCAGGTTTGGGGGTTGTTTCTGAGATTCCCAGAAAAGTGGCTCTCCTTGTCCTGCGGCCCTCACGGTATTAACTCTGCAAGACTGAATCTGTGGACATTGTCACCCTGCGTCTAGAGCTGTGCTTTCACAGTGACGGCTCGTGTCTCACGCTGCCTGTGATCATTCTTCAGCATGGCCAGTGTCCGCTGGTGACCTGAAGGAGCATTTCTCTCCTGGTCTCCTATACAAAGCCTTTGACCCCCCCTGCCTCCCTCAAACCATTCTGAAGCCAAATATACAATTAGCGGGACCAACTGGGAATTTGAAGATAAAAGAAATGTTCACAAGTATACACACATGCGCATGCCCTCGTTCCTGGATACAAAAGAAAATGACCTAACACTGCTGCACAGGCCCACTGCAACTCAGGGTGCCCTAATCTTGTGTCTGTGTGGTGCCAAGTTTGAAAACAGGAAAACAGTTACCTGCCTTGGAATTTCAAATGCATTTCCTCAGGTCAAGGGAAAAATGTTTATTTAAGCACACTTCAAAGTTTTACTCCAAGGGCAGGCCTGATAGCTCAACAGACTAAAGAGCCTGCTTAGGCAGGTGCAGGGACTGAGGTTCGATTCCTGGTGTGCTGTGCCGGCCCCACCCTTGGGGTGCTCTGAGACAGTGATTGAGGCTGGGAATGGTGGTGCACGCCTGTAATCCCAGTGCTTGGAAGGCTGAAAACAGGAGGATCACTATGAGTCTGTCCTGTGTAGTGAAACCCTGTAGACCTTGTACTAAATACAAAAAAAAAAGTTTTACTCCAAGAAGTTGTTTTCTTCCCCTTATCTTTTCTCCACCATGATTGACATTAAGCACAATCATTCCAGTAAGAAAGATCTCTTTCATTATGTGTGCTTGCCTTCATGACCTGAAAATCTGTAACACGAGCAAAAACAATTTAAAGCCTAGCTGTTTACTAGCCTACAGTTAAAGTTGCATAACATTCTGAAGAATTGAAATTGTCATATATCATTTTTAAAAATGGGATCATTCATATTTTATAGAAATATGAGGATAGATGAAAAGTACAAAATTACATAATGTATTTCCACCCAAGTAATTCTCAGTTTGCTTCTTGGAGCACTGAATTATCTTTTAGTTTCTATATCCATAAACTAAGAGATAACTTGCTAGTGTTTACTAAGCATGTATAATACTTTTGGGCTGGTGAGATGGCTCAGTGGTCTAAATCACCTACTTAGAACAAGCTTAGCAAAGCACAGGGACCGCGGTTCAATCCCGCAGCACCACATGCCAGCCAGCCCCACCCCCTGGTGGGCTGAGCTGGCCACACACACACACACACACACACACACACACACTAATAAAATAAATTTTAAAAAAATACTTTTGCCACAAATGCAATGTTATGTGATATCATAAAAATGTATCAAGAAATTTACACATCCTTCATATCTCATGACCACACATTTTTGGGTATGGTACCAACACCAAAAAAATTAGTGTGTTTGAAAATTTCTCCTATAAAATACAGTATTACGGACTATAGTAGTCACTGCACATTGTCTCTAAGTTTCTTCATCATATATAATTATTTCTTCATAACTATTGAACTACATCTTGCATTCTACCCAGGTGATTACTGTCCTCTACCCTTTTTCATTTGACTTACGCAGAAGTGAGACTATGGATCATTTTTCCTCATGAATGTGGCTGATTTTGCATAGCTTGATGTTCTCTAAGTTCACCATGTTATTAGAGGTGGTTAGATCTCCTTATTTTACGGCTAAGTAGTTTTAGCAATTCAATATTTACTTATGTATTTCTCACGTCTTTATCCATTTTCTCTTGAAGGACGCTTAGGCTGCCTACATGTCCCGGCTCTAGTGAGGAGTGGGACCCTCAATGCAGGGGCACAGGCGTCTCCATGAGCTACTTATTTCGTACAGTGGTTCTACTTTTCATTCTCTGAGGAAAATTGTGGGAGTTAATCATGACTGTCAACTTGACTGGACTAAGAGTTACTAAAAAAGGGTGAATAAATTATGCTTCTGGGTGTGGGTCTGTGGTATTGTCCGGAGATAAGTGGCATGTAAACCAGCAAACTGAAGAGAAGACAAGACCCAGTCATCAGTGACACTGTCAAGTAGGCTTAGCGACCTGTGCAATAGAGGGTGAAGGAAAAAGGCAGAGCTCGCCTGATGCTCTCCATTCTGACCGAGGAAGTGTGTCTCCTGTTACCACCATTGCCTGAGTACGTCAGTCTCAAGGTTCTCCAGCCTTTCAGCGTGGAATCCCAGCACGAACACAAGGTGCTTCAGCCTGCCTCCCCCACACTTCCATCCCATGCTGGACTCCTCTTATGCTGAGGCTTTTAGCTTCTGGACTGAGCAACCAGGGTGCAGACAGCCACCTACAGTAGGCCAGCTTGCCTGAGATCCTACAAAGCTCTCTAAGATATGGCCTTGCCTGTGGAGAGAGATTATATAGATTGAGTGAAATTCTATAGATATCTCCCAAATGTATACATATATATTTCGGTTATGAGTTTGTGACATTTGAGGGGAGTTATATTTCAGTGAGCGAATTATATTTATAAAAAAGAATTGAGATCGCAGTTTCATTTCTAACTTGTATTTTGTTTAGAGGAAATTATAATAAAAATAACTATTCCTATAACTCTGGAACTGAACTGTCATGGGTAAGCATTTTGGAATCATTGTTTCAAAAAGCTACAACAAAATTCTTAAAGCAAGGAATCGATTATTTATATTTTACAAATATGAACTATGAAGCTGAAAAAAACTATGCTATTTTCTCAAGAATATGCAAAGCAATGGGTGAAAAAAATTTATAATTCTGAAGACATTTCTCTAATTTAAAAGTATATCTTTTCCAAGATGATTAGCACTGTCACATGGTTTATGATCACTGAAATAATATTACCTTAACTGGGCCTTAACAAAAGATTCAGAGAAGAAAATGGAAAATGAAAATTTATATTAAAAAAAGAAAGTGAAAATTTATAAGCAGGATAGACAGATTTGAGTGTCGTAATAATATTTTTGGCCAAAATCACATCAAATTTATATTACAAATAAAATGAATGTTATACAATAGACTGGAATATGAATTTTCTCTCCATAACAACTGGTTTCTTGTAGTTATTTATAATACTTTAAGATTTTATGTGTTACTACTGTGATACTATTGTAATTCATAATGTTTGAAAATGTTTCTTAAATGTTTAATTTTAAATCTTCATATTTCTCAGAATGCACAAGAAACATTAGTTCAGTCACATACAGAAAGCACCCTGAACTGCTTGACCAGTACAGACGATGTGCTTGCTCTAAGGTGGTGGTAAACAGTGCCGTGGAGCGCAGTGCAGCAAGGAAGATCTGGGAAAAGCCAGGGAAGTGGCACATTGGACAGCAATTTGTGCTCTGTAAAGACCCACACTTCTGGCTGTGCTTCACCTTTGCCTCCATAGCACTCTTTCAATTTCTCTCTTAGTAGGATTACAGCTGGGCCTGTTCTCTGAGGTTGAATTATGGAATCGAAACCTTGGTTAAATTAATATTTTTTTAACTCAGGTAAAATTTTAAGGTCTCAGCATTGATTAACACAAAATTGAAATATTGACAATAATTTCCCCATTCTCATGCTTTGCTCCCTGGTGAAGCACAGCAGTGCCTATCTTTGTGTTCTTTTTCTTGATGCATAAAATATTTCATAAGTAATACATAAATTAGAGCATAGGATATGTTTTATAGCATATTGTTTTGTCAAATGACTACAAACAATGTAGTTTTATCAAGCTTTATAAAATAATGAATTCATTTTTACTGCTCATTAATTTATCTGCAGAAATTTTGTACACAGGATCTTTAAACATTAAATTTCAACAATGAAATCTTAGGTTCTTCAGCAGAATTCCTTTCAGAAGTCTTTAACTGGATCAGAATATTACTTGAATTTATGATTTCTAACCATCAATCCCCCATGGACTCTGAGAGTTGAACTAGTTCCCTCAAACCAGTGGCTCATAGGAAAATACAGCTCAAATAAAAATAGTTCAAGCTTAGTACTCCAAAACACACACTTGCAGGATATTATGTAATACTGATGCGTTTGCTCTTGGCTTATGTGATATTCATGATAAAACACTAGAAACTAAGGCAATCTATGAAATATGGAAATATCACATAGCCAGTCGTTGAAGCCTGAGATACCAGTGAGATCCACATGTTTTGCTAATGGCTCTAAACACATCTCCTTAGCAAAGAGGAAACGGTAGGATGCTGATTGCCTTTCTTTTTGCCTGCCTTCAAAGAAAATTCTCTTTTTAACTATAATTTATAACACATTAAGTAATTTCCTGCTACAGTGAACACGCACAACGTATCTGTTTAATTTAGAGTTTGGGGACTGCTGAGCGTGGCTCCATTAGTGAGGTGACACAAAGTCTCACTTTTATTGAAACTCTACATTTCACACTCAATTCCAAGCTTTGAGCAAGCTTTTTCCAGGTGTCAGATTAAACATATGTTACTTCCTTTGTCGCTGGAGGTCTATTAGTCACAGTTTTGAATTCCATTTATAAAAGCAAGCTCTTTATTTCACACGCATCTCAAATGGTGCTGTGAGTATCCTCTAACTGCAACTAATTTCTGCTTTTTACAGAAGGTGAGCAATTAAATGATACTGATTAGTTGTTGTGAGATTCCACTCTTCATACCTAATAAATGAATATAGGCTGTGTGCGCGCGCGCGCGTGTGTGTGTGTGTGTGTGTGTGTGTGTGTTTCTATAATCATTTTTATATAGTTTTGACTAAATATTGGTCTTATTTTAACTTGACATGTCCTTGGATATATGAAGCCAAAAGAAAATATTTCCATCAGATTGATTTGTTAAACCACAGAATTTAGGACATCAGAAATCATTGAAACATAAGACACAACAAAAGCATTATTGACATACTCACTAATAACTGGGCATTGGCTCTCAATGTCTATGGAAACAGTGCTGAATATCACAGGATCTCAATCATTCTCCACAAATTGTTCCTCAGTTATTTCACAGAAAATGTCAGAGCCACTGAATGAATTTTTCAAAGATGTACAATAACCAGCACTGGGGAAATTCATTCACGAGAGAATCACGGCTCTCAGCCACTTCATTTAAGCCTGTGGCTCTGACCTCAGAGGAGCCAGTGACCAAGATCAATTAGATCGCTGCGAGGGAATCTGTCCTCAATATCTAAAGGTATTTAGTTCTCTCCTATCCCCTGCTTTCATCTCTCCTCTTCTATGTCATCCCTGTCTACCTTCATTTACGTTAAGTCCTAACCACCAGATACCTGACCTGAGTTAGATTTTCATTCCATTTCACTTCATTACTGTCACATAACTGGTAGGTGCCCGGACTTTCCTTACCCTGGAGCAATGATCAGTGCTGTAGGCTTTTGTGTTGGAGATACTTGGCCAACTTAACAATGTCCACCATTTCGATTGCATTAGTTGGGAAAAGTCTCCCTGTTCCCGGAAGCTCTCCACTCTCTCAACAGCTTTATCTACCTCCCTCTCTCTTTGAATCATTTTCTATTTTTATGTTGATGAAGCAAAACACAAATGTACATAGTTTAAATAACCTGAGATTCTGGGGATAAATGTTAGTATCCCAATTTTATGAACATAAAAAAACAAATACAATAACACAATGAAACCAATAAAGTGTAGAATTTGCTTCATTTTATTTTGATGTCTGGCTCTTTTTTTTTTTTTTTTTTCTGTTGCACAACTCTTTAAAGATTTAAGTGAATATCCTTGCATCATTCTTTTCTAAATCTCCCTCTTATACTTTGATTTTAATTTCTCTTTGTATAAGGAATATGTATTTTCTCAACTATCTTCCGTATTGTCAATAAACATGATATTTTGTTTTCTATGGGGACTGGATTCTAAATATTCTGTAGCCAAAGAATTTAAAACTTTTTTTTTAAAAATGTTAATAACATTTAGAATAGCACCACAATAAGTGAGCAAAAAGTAAGGAAAGATTTATGACAAATTTTCACCAGGAAATATCTGTCCAGGAGTACATTCTGACTGATTTGCTGAACCATTGGCTGTCAAATCGGTGATGCCTTCCTTAATGAACATTCCACATTAATAACTTCCATGTTACGGAAAACTTATTTATGCAGCTATGGACATTTGTCACTTTTACAGACATGAAAATCTTGAAATATTTCCAAGTAAAATATGCTATAGGGATCCACTGGTCTCACAGCAATCCATTCTGTCCAGGGAGAAATGGCAGCAGGAATAAGAAAAGGTAGACAAGAAGACCAAAGCTGGGCTAGGTGCTCGTATCTACCTGATGGGCAAGACTCATGCAACAGCACAACAAAATGGTCTTATACTTACACTTTTGAAAAATTAGTAATACATGATACAAGGTTGCTTAGCAACTAGTGGCTGACCTTAACCAGACAGGATGTTTATCTCAGGCCTGAGGTAGCTTGTTTGCTTTAGGCACTGAGGCCCAGTCCCAGCTCCACACACCTGACCAATTTCCTGGCTTCCTCGGCCTCCAACAGTATGCTTTAACTAGCAAATTCCCGCACATAAAGAGTGAAAAAATCTCTACACTCACAGTAACTCTACTATGCTTATGAGAAGATGATCCTGGGAAATCAAAGATTTTAGAACAGTCGAGATCAGACGTCATAATCCATGATTTTCAACATGACTTTGGAAAGCAAGGTCTGAGTCAAGTTTCCTCCTCAGTAGAACAGTGATTGTTTCATTGAGTTGTCAGGAGCAGTAAAAGATGACATATGCCTTAGTACCCATTAGATTGTACATCTCTTTGTTCCCCTTATTCTACAGAGTGGAGGGTATTATTGGTTGGGTCTTATACATATGTAGTAATTTGCACACTGAAGTAGTTTGCAGCATAATAAAGCCAGCAGAAAAGCCTCTCACAGCATGTACAGATTTTTCTCAGCCTACTCTTCTTAATTGAGAATGGTAATTAGCAAGTAAATTAGAACAAGAATCCAAGAATATTCCTGTAATCATATATTTTAAACTCTGACAATTTTCTTTTTCATCCTGTTCTTCAAATTTCTTATTAAAACAATATGGAAAAAAGAGAAGAATATCTCTAATACTCTTTGTAGTCAAACTAATCCACATACATCACAGAATGAGTGGATATGGAAGAAAACTGTTCCATGCTCTAGTCAACAAGATAACCTAGAAAAGCTCAGAAGAGCTAATAATAACCCAAGAACTGGCAAAGTTGCCTATCAAGAATAAGAAATATATTAGCATGAGTGAGGTGCTATAAGAAGATATCAGAGCACATATGACTTATTTTTCATAGTTATGGAGGCTACAAGCACAAGAGTCATGTGCAAACATAATCAGAGTCTCAGGAGGACAGTCTGCCTAACCAATAGGTAGGCATACGGGCCCTGAATCTTCATGCAACTATGCAGTGCTTCCAGAGAAATGGGCACAGAATTCTGAGGTTTTACTCTTTTGACCTTCCAGGGCATCAGTCCTACCCATCATGGCTCTACCCTCATAACCTCATTAGCATGAATTAGTCTTAGTTCCTTAACCAATTTCTCTCTGAATAGTCATGTTGGGGGCTATGGATTCAACGTGTGAATTTTGGGGGGTAAGGGACATGATTCAGTACATAATGGGGGTGACAGATAAAATAAGTGAGTGGAAAATGTATGGTCTTAAGGCACCAGGTGTTCATTCTGCCAACCTGTTCACTTTTCTACCCATTTCATCTATAAGAGTATATCATATTTATTTTAGATTTCCTCTGTATTTAATGACTCATAACTTGCTTCTTTAGACAGGCATAAAAACTAGAATTCTTCTTCCCTGAGGCAGTTTATAGAAGCTGAAATTCTCTCCTGTATTTATTTCTAGAATCTGGCCATGAAGTTTTCTGACCCACCCAAGTTCCTTAGGCCTACTGTGTGAGAACACAGGAAGGATACAGAAGTAGAAGCCACTGGCAGGTTTCCCTACCAAGCCTGTTAGCATTCCAAACAAACTTATTTTGGCAGAATTGTTCATGCAATAAATGTGCCTCAGTAACAATTTTTCCGTAAATACAAAAATGGGCAGGTTTGAAGGACTTTTGGATAGTTGAACAGCAAGAAGTTTGCAAAAAAAAATAGACAAGAACTTAACCATGAGGCAGGAGACTGGCATATCCCCTAGCTCCATGGGACCAGAACTCCAATGCTCAGGGTCACTCTAGACCATGTGTTATATAACCTTTAATCTGGATGCTTATTTATGTCTTTTAATATGTCTTCTATAATGAACTAGTTTGTTGCAAGTATCCTTAAATATGAGTACAGTGTTTCTCTGAATTCTCCAGCGAATTAACTTTCCTGGAGGAGGTAATTGTGAATATGCCAATTATACTTGGTCTTTCAGTTAGAAGTCCAGAGGCCTGAGCCAGGAACTATAATTGAAGGAAGACAGTCCTGGGGACTGAACCCTCATTTTGTGGGAGCTGCTACTGCGTCCAGTTCAGTGGAGTCAGAACACAAATTAAAGGACATCCTGTCATTTTTTAAGTCAAGAGAAAAATAAAGAACAAATGACAAGAACAAAGACAGAAATAAAGAAATACAAAACAATAAAACAGTACAGAATTTCAAAACAAGAATAGAAAATTAACAATGGTTGTTATATGATGTTTTGTCATCATCAAATTTTTTGCTCAGACTACCAGACATAGGCATGCAAGACTGATAAAACATTTAAACATTAATCCTGCCTTTCAATAAGCCTTAAATATATCCTTGCTCTTTTCACTTTTTATTTTTAATTTATTTTAAAGAAAGTATAAAAACAATAGATAAGACATTAGAGACAATACACATTTAAAATAACAAAATGAAAAGTATTCAACTGTAGTTGTTATAATGGACATTGCTGTCCTCAGTGCAGTTGCTCAGATTACAGATATTAGCATGCAGAGTTAGTCAAAGTAAAAAATTTAAATAATAACTGCCAATGGAATTTGGTAGCAGTATCACCTTGGCTATCCTGTGAATATACATGAAGGTTTTGTTGTTGCGGTTGTTTTGTTTTTTAGTGGAACCAGGGATTGAACTCAGGCCCTTGCACTTGCCAGGGAAGTGCTTATGCCACTGAGCCATGTCCCCAGCCTCCCTGTGAATATATTTATATGACTGTTCCCCTTTCCTTTTTTTTCCCCCTCTTTTTCCTTTTCCTCATCTCCATTGTTTATTCTTTATGTACAGTTTCATTCCATTTTATATATCTATTGTATCTTTCAGATTTTACTTATTCTTTTGGGTTCTTATGCTATAGAGACAATAATATGTTTATACAGGTAGTTCTGATTTATTTCACTTATGAGTGTAGCCTCTAGCTGCATTCATTTAGTATAAAAGCCTCAAGTTTATCTGTTTTTATCAGTGAGTAATACTCCGTTGTATATAAACATCCCATCTTTTTTATCCATTCCTCAAGTGATGAGCATTTGGGTTATTTCCAAGATTTAGCTATGACAAATTTTGCTGCTATAACCATATCACTGTGGTATGATGTTTTTGGTTCTTTTGGAAAAATATCCAGAAGGGGAACAGCTGAGTTGAATGAGACTTCTAATCCTATATTTTGAGGAGTCTCCACACTGCTTTCCAACAGGGTGTACCAGTCTACATTGCCACCAACAGTGGAGAAGCATTCATTTTTCCTCACAGCTTCTCCAGTATTTGTTATTAGTTAATTTCTTTATGATAGCCATTCCTTCTGGAATGAGATGGTATCTCAGTCTTGTTTTAATTTGAATTTCTGGAATGAGCAGTGCTGTGGAGCATTTCTTTCATGTTTTCATTTGCCATTTGTATTTCTTCCTCTGAGAAGTGTGTATTTATCTCAGATGACCTTTTATGGATTGGGTCTTTGAATTTCAAGGGCCTGGATGTTTTAGTTCTTTTATATATTCTGGGTAGAATTCTAAAAGGGATTCTAACTTTTAAAGAATCCTTATTTACTGGTAGGAAAAATGCCCAGAATATCTGAGAGTATAGAAGCCTTCTGCATTAATTGTTGTATGAAACTAAAGCAAAAATAAGACTTTGATTTTTTTAAAAAAGCACCATCCATCCATTGATGCCTTCACTGAGTAAGCACATAAGAACTCAGCTGTTATAATTCTATAATATAGTTAAAAACAGTTTCAGGAAAAATGAGGGAAGTTAATTATATAAAATATATTAAGTTGGAGATATCTCAAGTAACTCTAAAATTCATAATTCATTTCTTGTAACTAAACACTGACTTGGAAAGAAAAAGATCATGCAAAACTTGATATCAAAACAGGAAATAGATAGATTGCTGGTATGATTGAAAATCAAAAAAATTCACAGACTTAATCCCAATAATTTTACATATCCATATGGCTTAAAGGAGTTTCTACAAAATAAACATTACTATTCTTCACTCAAAATTATAAAACACTCCTTGGTTAATTGAAATCAATTAAAGCAGTATCTGGGTCTGCTAGGTAGTTTAGTGGCTAAAGCACCTTTCTAACAAGTGCAGGATCCTGAGTCTTTCCATCCACAGGATCAAAACAAAACAAAACACTAACTGAAATGCTCAGGGAACCCATCATTAATGCATTCCTAATTTTATCTAAGTATGGAAAAAATTTGGAAAACTTAAGATTCATTATCTGATACCATCATATTAATAAAGCTATGACTAATATCAGCCCTCAGATGAAAAGTTTGTATCAATTGAAGTTATTTGGTTTAATGAAAAAATTATAAATATCAACTAATAAAATTTATGAGCTCATTAATTAGTACCTGTATATTTTGGAAATATTATCACCCTCAGAAAATACAAAGATAGGTCCTGAGTTCAATCCCTGGTAACACCAAATAAATAAATAAATAAATTTTTAAAAAGAAAATACAAAGATAGTTAACTAGAAGCTATTATTATAATTAATCAGATTGTCTAATATACTGATTTCAACAAACAGTAACTATGGCAAAGTCTATGGTTAAGGAGATACAATGAGGTTTTCTGAGGCAATTTATTTTTTTATTTTTATTTTTATGGTACATTTTTATTTTAAAGATAATTAGACTGGGCATGGTGGCCCACACCTATAATCCCAGTGCTTGGGAGGCTGAAAACAGGAAGATAACTGCAAGTCTGATTTATGCAGTGAGACCCTGTAGACTCTGTACTAAATACAATAAAAAAGGAATAAAATTTTTAAAAACATTAAAAATGATATAGAATTTCAAACAAGGTGATAAGAAATCAACAATTGTTGTTGCATTGCATATTGTTATCTTCGAAGTTGTTCTTCCTATTACCAGACATAGACATCCAGTATTAATCCCAAATTTTAAAAAATATTAAGCTCACCAAAATGAATCAGATCTTGAGAAATGTTCGCTAGGACCAATTTACTCACAGATATCTCTACAGAGAGGATTACACTTCAGTTTGGTACCTTTATTTTACTCCTGTATCACTGTATAAGGAATGACTCTAAACTACAGGACTTCAATACAAAATTTATTATTTCTAGATGGTACTTCACTGGGAAGTTCCTCTGCTCTGTATTGTAATTCTAGGTCAGAGTTTCCAGGTTTAAATTAGTGAGCTACTTAGATTTCCAGAATAAAATATTATTACACATTGGGAAGTTTGAACCAAAAATTATCTTATTGTGCTTCTATGGCTATCAGTCTCAAATTGCTTTTTTTCTTTTTCTTTTACTTTTCTGTTTTCTTTTACTTTTTCTTTTTCTTGCTTGACAAAAGGCTGCATTCTTTCTGCCTTCACAGAGTTTCTCCTGTGCAGGTATCCTCCGAGCATCCCGTCCTCTCTTTGTAGACACCAGCCTTGTTGAGTTACGGCTAGGCCCTGCTGTTATCAATTATTCTTCAGTCCCTCTTCACACATGATGTTTCCAAATATCTTTGTGTTCAGGGCTGACATCTGCAAATTTCAAGAGACACAGTGCAACCTACAACAATGCCTTCATTACTGAACTTTCTGACACTTCAGCTGGGGAGAATAGACACAGCGAGCTAAGCAGATATTCTTGTTTCTCCAGGGCTTCCCTCTGTGACTAGTTTAGGATTCCCTTCAGCACGCTCGTTCCAGGATAGTCAAGCTCCTTATATGATGCTAGCATGGATTAAACCTCAAGGTCTCTTGTTGCAGATTAGTCCAGGAAGTGTAACTTCTATTGATTAAAAGAAATCACAAAATAGCTCATATCCAGAAAAGACAAAGAGATGAAATGAATTCTCTTTGTCGGGATGGAAAGGCATCTATCAGGCTAAGAGAGGGAACTGACAATTTCTTCTATTCCCACCACATCTTTGAAAAGTATTAATGATCCTAATGTCAATCACCTAGAAAAATTAATTCTAGGATGGAAAATAAGTTTCAAAAAGGAAAATTTCTGAAGCTAAAGCCCAAGTTTCTCTCTCTGAGTGACAGAGTAGCCATAGTCCTAGGCTGAGCCCCAGGGGTGCTGGACACAGGTTAGGAAGCTGAAGTTGCTGTGAGCCAAAGACCTCCACTTCTGCTTTCTCTCTGTCCTAGAAGTCTCATTCTTTGTCCCTACTCTTTCATCAGACTTTTAAAAATTATAGCATTGTATTAGCTCCAGGGAAAGAAGGGAGAATCCTTATCTATTCCTAAGATAGGACACCAGTGTGTCCCATCCAGGAACCAAGAGTTTATGGACAGAAAGCTGGTCAACAAGGAAATAGCAATAAAGCAAAAGTTACCCCTACAAGGACATCAATAAGGAAACATGAAGTCATAGTTCCTAATCTTATAAGAGACCCTAATCTTGGGAAAATATTTTTAAAAATCACTGTAATTTGAATGAAAGAAGTCATCATACACAGCGGTGCTTAGCAGGTTGCCCCACTCAGTGTCATTCATGTTTTCTCGTGCATATTAAGTAAAGCATAAGCATGACAAGACAATGCAGAAGGCCATACAAGGCCTTCAGTCCATGGCTGAACATACATTGCTCAAAATTCTTAATAAAATGTAGAATATGTCTTTCCTGGTTGAGGCTGCTTCCTTCACATTATTAGTGAATTCCAGTATTAATCAAAATTCAAAAAGCATTGTTCTGCTCCCTGACTTCTCGCCTTACTCCCATGACTGCATGCTCTCAGTTACCTCACTTTCTGTCCCATGAAAGGCTTCTCTTCATCCACATTTTCATGTCTTATTCACTGTTTTTATCTGAGTCTGGATTCTGTTACATTTTCCTTGTTCTTTAAAAACTATGCACTTTGATTCAGGCTGAGCCTCCCTCTGCAGTGAAGGATTCTGTGCTGCTGAACCTCAGCTTCTGGTCATTTGGCCTACTGTACAGGAGCCCCTTTTTTTTTTCCTGGTACTGGGGATTGAACTCAGCACCTTGCACTTGCCAGACAAGAGCTTATTCTACTGAGCTATCTCCTTGGCCCTTGCATGGGAGCCCTTTGGTAAAATGGACACTTCCTTGACTTCAGTTCTGGGGAAAAATAACAGTAAATATTTTTAAATGACAAAAGGGATGATATAATTTCACACATAGCTTTTAAATGTAGAACTGCTTTCTGGCTTCCAAAACTGTGAAATTTAGATTTCGAAAAAACTTGGCAAAATCACAAATTATTCTCCATATGTTCTTCCTGAGATACACAAGCATACTGAATTCCAGGGAAAATCTTCAGTATTACATAGCTCTTCAAAATAATTGTGGGAAGTAATCATAATAAAAATTTTCATAGCATATATTTTAGTCAAATAAAATTACTAATAATCATAATGAATATGGTGTGGAATTGTTTACATTCAAGTATAGTTTTTTGGTTTGTTTGTTTGTTTGTGGTTCCCGGGATTGAACTCAGGATCCTGAGCTTGCTAGGCAAGTGCTTATTCTACTGAGCTATCTCCCCAACCCTCAAGTATAGTTTTGTGTAATTTTTCCAAAGCAAAATTAAACATGATTCTGACAATATTTTGACTATATAAAGTGTATTTCTCTGATGCAAATTCTTTCTCTTATGAGCTCAAAGATAAATAATTTTAAAAACATTAGCCATATGAAATTATGTGCCCTTTTCAAAAGAAAACATAACAACAAAAAGAATTGGGTGAAATATTTGGGTTGAAAGACAAGATTTTGCCCAAGCAGGCATCTACGTGCTGTGAAATTATTTTTCAAAAGTGAAAAAGAAATGCTTTATCAGACCAGTCAAAACTGAAGGAATTATTCACTACTAGATCCACTTTGCAGGCTGTATGAAAAGATCTTCATACTTTCATACAACTCTGAAAGTGAGAAATTTGACTTTCTTAAAGAAAGAGCAATGGAAAAGAGCAAATGGAGGGCTGGGGAGATAGCTCAGTAGAATAAGTGTTTGTCTGGCAAGTGCAAGAACCTGAGTTCAATTCCCGGTGCAGCAAAAAATAAATAAAAAATAAAAAGGAAGTAAAACAAGTTCTTTTTATTTTCTTTACACTAATTACTGTAAGGAAAACCTGCTTCAAGCACTAATGGCAATCATGGCTGGCCATAATATAATACATTGCATTAAAGCATATGACAATAATGCCACAAGGAAATAAGAGCACTTCAGAATATTCTGACAAAGCAACTGGAATTCCAGGGAAGTGGTATAGTATTACAGTTGATTCAAAAAAGTGTTTTGGAAATGCAAAGCCAACCACAAAATTCTTTTTAGACTGTAATTAATACTATTAGAAAAGATAAAATGTAATAAAAAGCAAGAAACATGCTCACTTAAAAAATAAATTAAGGAAAAAGAACTAATGTAATTATAAAAATTAATTACAAATACATTATTTCTTGATCTAACTATAACAGCAGTCACTTTAAAGGTGAAGGATGTAAGCATACAAAAAGAGCCAGAAATTGAATGTGGATAAATAATTAAATTTGACTGCATCTCTCATAAAATAAAATCCTTTAAGTATATGTGCATGTACATATGTCCAGATAAGCAAAAATAAAAGCGGTGAACAGACATCTACTAGGTTAACACTATTCACAAGAAAATTTTAAGCATTATACTAACTGAGTAAAACACTACTTAGTCAAAAAAGAAAGACCACTACTGAAAGCATGGAAATTATTAGGGCTCATTAAAAGAGGAAATGTGTAATAACACCGCTGTGTCACGAAACAGGATCCACACTAACCTTGACCCTAGTGCCCCAAACAGGAGGGTGCAGAGGTGGGAAGTGTAAACGTTTCCTGAATTAGACATAAAGGTCAGCTCCTTAATTCTACAATCAACTCACATAAGGTTAAATATGCAACTTAAATATCTTTATATCTCCTACAGAGATCAAAACAATGCTTAAGCTTAACAAGAGACAACACACCAGACTCAGATGGTTTCCTGCTGGATTCTCCCAGGCACTTAAGAAAGGAATGATGTGTACCCTGTACAATTTGATCAAGACAACAAGAACACAGAAATAATTTGCAACTTATTCTAAGGGGACAATACTATTCTAACATCGTTAAATAAATTTAAATCAGATAAAACTATTATATGTCAAGAAATTCTCATATAAACGTATTTTGTGAACATACATATATAAACACTCAATGAAGTATAAGCAAAATTAACCAAATAAGATGGAAAAAATTTTACATAATGAACAAGCACATCAAGAATTTTCAGAAAAAGATAATATCATATTTAAATAGAAGCAGAGAAAAGCACTCAAAATTATATGCCCTCCATTTCTAATTAAAACTCTTACTAAACTGAGAATGAAATATAGCCTCTACTTTATAAAAATATCTACACTAAGACATGACTAATATTGTCTTCCCATATTGGGAAAAAAAACAAGTGTATTATATCTCACTAGTTCTATTTGAAAGAAAACTCAAAAACTCCTAGTCAGTACAATAAAATAATAAAAATAAATTAAATGTGTACCGATTTTACATAAGTAATAAAACTGTTCTTACTTGTGCTGCACAGTTATCTCTGAGTAAATTCTAAATTATTGACAAAATTCTCCTAGAACTAATGATCAATCATAGTGAAGTAAGAATAAAGGTTCATACTCAATAAACTATTTTAGATTATTCTTCAGCTATAAAAATTTGCAGTTAGAACTTTGAAAGTAACTTTCCTAATCACACCGGAAACACTTAAATGTAAATCAAAGAAAGTGTGTACCTGACCTGTTTCTTGAAAATTATAAAATTCTGGCAAAAGAAACGAAACATCTAATACATGTAGATATTGTCCATGCTTATGAAGCAGAAATCCACATGGTTACAAGCCAAATCTTCCCAATTTGATTTCTCAGTTGCTCTATAAATTCAATAAAATACTAGTAGAATATTACATAATTATTAAAAGCTTAACCTAGAGTTTACACAGAAATCCCAAATTGGTATATATAATAATAACTTTAATGACTGGCTATAAAGTCATAATGAATAAGACACTCTACCACGGGACAGCGAATAGGTATATATAGCACGTCCACGAAAAAGGACAAGGTCACATTCAATTAACATATTTTGACAAGGAAAAGGATTCTATTTTCAACAAATGATGCTGGAACAATCAGAAAGCCACATACAAAAACAAAACAAAACAAACACAAAAACAGGAACATTGATACACACCCATGATAACCAATTCCAAGTGAATAGTAAGTCTAATTAGAAAATATATAAAGCAAAAATTTTAACAGCAAGTATATGAAAAACTGTGAGAGACTCTGGAATTATTGATGAGTTTGGGAACAACAGAAAATTTATAATCATTATATCCTGAAAACACATATTGGTTTGCTTTTACTAGGCAGGAAAATACATTAAGAGATATCATGGGAAAATATATATAACATAAAGCTTGAAATGTTATTACTTACTAAGTATAGTTCTTAAGAATTTTTTATTCACTATGTAAAGGAGAAATGAATAGTAATAGAAAAAGGTATCTCAAAATTGTAGAAATACCACACATATATTGAATTATCATACTGTTCCCCATACATATTGTTATGGTGGTGTCTACATGTCCCCTCAAAGCATCGTGCAGTCATAAGTGGGGCTTTTAGAGGTGGCTGGAACTAAAGCATATGACACTGGGATTGATTCCTGGTGCAATGCTAGGATTATTAGGGTTAGGGTTAAGGTTGGTGTGTGTGTGTGTGTGTGTGTGTGTGTGTGTGTGTGTGTAAGAAAGAGAAGATAAAGTGCCTGCAAGCAGGCTCAGGGGCTGGGGGGTTTGATCCCTGGGCCTGCTGTGCTGGCCTCGACCCCAGGGCACACTGAGCCAGCAATTGAGACTAGGCATGGTAGAGCGCCTGTAATCCCAGCTCTTGGGAGGCTATAAACAGACAGATCACTATGAGTTTGATGTAGTAGTGAGATCCTGTACACCATGTAGACCCTTTTCTAAAAACACACTGAAAAAAAAAAAAAAAAAAAGAAAGAAAAGAAAAGAAAAAGAAACCAGCTGCACTTCATAGGGGGAAGAGTGAGGTTGCACAGCAACACTGACAGCTCATGTGACTTAAAACAAATTTTTCCGTCTGGCACTTTTTGCTGTGGGAGGGGACCTGTCCTTCTAGGGGACTTTTACTTAGAAGCATTTTGAAGAAAATATTAATGCTAATGATATTTTTTCATGATGGATTTAAAACACTGCAAAGTCCTGAGGGCTGATAGCCCAACTCAAGCTACATTCCGTCAAGTTGTTTCTTGCATTTTTAATACAGTCGACATGAATTCTAAAGCCATGCATGATTCCACCTCAGATCAGCACTGTGTACGCAAGGCATTGGCTGTTGCTTCCCAGCAACAAAAATAATCTTTGAAAGGAATTCCAAACTTGCATTTCTATAAATGCATTACAGACATTTAATTAATAATTTCCCATGCATTTTCATAGCTCCATTTCTTTGTCCAAAACTACACACCTAACTTGCTGAGTTCTCCATATTTCTTCCCTTCACCGCAAATTTCTGTTCTCTGTCACCCTTTCTCTGGGCTCTCTCAGCCCTATTCTAAGACCCTAGAAACCAAGAAATACATGTTCTGTCCATCCTTGCAAGAATTTGTATGTGAATTTAATTCATGGGAATTAACATATGAACTTCTCTGTCTTGTGTTGCTAGTGTCTTATCTGCTTTTTCCGTTATCGAAAAATGTCAACTTCCAAAGAGAGTCTTGGAAAATTCTCTAATCTATCCCTGGAGTCTTATAGTTTTGTACTGCAAAATATTCTGTATTACCCCAGTATAAATTTCTAAGCTTTCACCAGCTTAAGTACATGGAGTTAATAAATTTTAAGATTATATCAGTATGTGCTCAGTTAAGAAAGGGAGCAAACTTAGAATTTCAAAAAGGAAGATTTCAGTTTGGTATGAGAGTATCTGTCTAATGTATTATCTATTTGGTAATAAAGAAATAAAGACATTGAAAGGGCTAGAGAACAAAAATAGAAATTACACTAGTAGTTTTCAAAATTTGCATTTAGGTCTCCAGAGTTAGGATCATTACTGAAAAAGCCCGCGTTCTGTAACCTGGCTGTCTCCAGCATTAAGGCAGGTTTTCGTAGGGAAAAAATCAGTGATGCTTGAAGAATCTTCGTATCATGGAACCCCTCCTGACCTGTCTGCTGGAGACAGTAAGTGACCTGCTACCTCCTGCTTCTGAAACAAGGGTCTGAGGTTGGTGGAATCCGGTTCAGATTCCCAGGAGGATGGACTCTCGGAAGTGTACTTCTTGTTTTCTGATGTCATATTGGAGGGCAGAAGCACAAAGTAATGAAGTGATTTTGACAGTCAGGCACAACCCACAGTAAAAGTCACTTCCCATTTTTGTCTTCTTTCTTAAAATATCATTTTGCCATTTAAATGCATAACATTATAAAATAGACCTTAATCATTGCTCGAGTCTGCAGATAAATGCCAGACATTTTTAAGTTTCTATAGTTTCAAAAAACTAACTTCTTATGAGAAGTCTCCCAAAATATTCCAGGAAAAACAGGATTACTGATGTGGAACAGGCAAGAAAAATGATGTGGAATACAAACAAAGGATAGCAAGTACCGAAGTGGGAAGAGAAACTTCTGGATCAGGCTACCGTGGAGTCCCCAGTAATGTCTATGATTCAGTCTTAGAGATTCCTTGGCCCATGCTGAAGCAGCAGGAGGAGGTGCCAAAAGAATTCTTTATGACAAACTCTGCTTATGATTTGGCCCAGGAAATGTTTGACCACGAGACAAGACCTTGGAGACTCCTATTTGGTCGTGGTTCATTAGGAGAAAGATTGCTGTGGAAGCCCCTATGAAGGCTATAACTAAACTGGGATGCAGGGTGAAAAGATTCATAAAAAGGAACAATGATTATGAAATGACAGACAGCTCAGCTACAAATATTACCATGATTTTTTTACTTTGCTATGATGAAACTGTAACACTAATGTATCCCAAACTGTAATGCCAGTTTCTCAGGAGAACTTCTGATGTTGGTTTTACTGTTGAAGGAGTTGACTGAGTGCTATATCTTTATTTTTCGTATTAGAAAGTCAATAGGTAATGTGTGCAAAAATTACTATGTTGCATTATTAAAGTATAACTTAGAAATATGATTGTCAGATATTTCCTACAATAGGAATATTTTTCTTTCTGTGAGGGAGAGCAGAGGTTTAGAGTATTGTAGATGAAGATTCCTAGCTTTTATTATAAAAGAATCTAAACAAAATCATTTCCTAATCAAAGAAGAAAGACAAGGAAAATACGGTTGAAAAACCCAGAATTTTAGTATAAATGTAGAAAAATATTTGGATAATGTGTGGCTAAATTAAAAAAATTACCAAAGATCAAAGTTCTGCTTGTCTGTCTACAGTTAAAGTAAGACAGTGGAAACAAACACAGAGGACGTGAAGGAATGCGCACCCGCTGCCCCTGTGCATGGAGACGCGGTGCCTCCTGCTCCTTGGACCACACATATGTAACTAAAAATACAGGCTCACATGTAGGAACTTGAGGCGCTTCTGCTGCCATATGTATATGCAACATGCTCACACTGAAATTAATTGATGTGCTAGCATTCTAAAAATAAGGACCAGATTTTTACAGAATTCCTCTACCTTGTGCATTTCCTGCTTTGGGGTTTCACGGCTTTCCTATGCCTTTTACGCCTTGAAGCAATCCCTATTCAGAAGGCTGTGATGCTTGCTTTGGCAATCAACAGTGTGAGTAGCTCGAATAACATTTGCTCAGACCCCTGTCAGTGCTGCAAACGAGCCTTCTCATGCAAATTTTTTATATAATTTATTCTCCAGGAAAACAATACCTCTACTGTAACTGAAAAGAACAAACAAAAAAGCCAACAACAATAACAACAAAAAAGACACCACTAGTACTACAGAAAGAAAACAATAGCAAAGAATTTTGAGTAACTGCATATATTACAACTTATTGTTAAACAGTGACAAAAACAGTCTTAGTATTCTCTGTAATTTGGCCAAAATTTAAATAAATTTTTTGCTGGTTATTGGTTTCTGACTTCCTTTACATTGCAGCACTAACTCTGGAGAGCATACAACTGCAATCTCCCTCTCTATCCTGTGAGGCTGAAGTCTCCCTGGTGCACTGCCTGTTCACAGCCCAGGGGCATCCTCCTCAGCTGTCTGGGAGCTTCGCCTAGGAAACGTAGGCAGGCACCAAGAGGGCACTGTCTTTCTGTCTTTGTGAGAGGATAGCAGGCTAATTTGAAATAAATGGCCATTAAGGAGCAGAGATGGCTCCATCACATGGAACAATGCCCACTAACGTTGCCCAGTACTGGTAAACCTCTCGTCCTTTCTTTCAGCAGAGTTGAATTCATTCCCTCATTCTGACTTCAACAGTCATCCCAAAGTATTTTTTTTTTTTATATTAAACGTTTTGAGAAATACCTCAGAGGAGATCTTTTTTTTTTTTTCTATGTATTTCACACAAGGTCTACAAGGTCTCACTAAACAGATCAGACTTGTAGTGATCCTCCTATTTTCAGCCTCCAAAGCACTGGGATTACAGGTGCACCCCACTACACCCAGCCTCAATCGCCGTCCCAGCGCACCCCAGGGCATGAGGATCAAGCCCTGGTCCCCTGCGCTTGCCTAAGCAGGCGCTTTAGTCTGCTGAGCTATCTGGCTGGCCCAAGAAATGCTGCGTTTCATCTACCATTTCTTGTCGTATCACAAAAACATGCACCACTGCGAATAGCCATCGCTGAGCAAGCGTCCCCTGGAGTCCGCCCAGCGCTGAGCGGCACGCCTGTCACCTAGGACCGCTGGCATACAGCTCTCGTGCCTCTTCTGGACTGTTTGCACAAAGAGCTCGGGGCGGAGCCCAGAACACGGTGACCAGTCTCTGCAGGGACGGTGCTGCAGAGGCACTGAGCTAGCGTTCTCCTTGCTGTGTGCCGGTGACTGTGCACACATGCAGCAGCCACAGAAAAGGCCACGCAAGGGAGTCATTCTGTGTATTCGCTTGTGTCTGTGTGGTCAGTTGTAATTCTCTCACCACTATCCAAAATTTGATTGTAGAGCAGGGAAGTTGGCTGATCTTCGATTCACACCCACAGTCTTAACCCGGCAATGTCCCTCTAGTTGTCCTCAGCCACCTGTCCATGCACCCCTCTCTACACTATGCATATGTGAGTTTTCATGCCATTATTAGGCGAAGACAAGTGACAGCATGTTGACCTCGACTCTGTAGGCTTGGGGCGCCATGTTCCTCAAGGCCTGGCTTCATGTCTTCTCACTTTTAAAGTCCATAAATGCTAGAAACACTGACTCCTCATGCACAACACTCCTCTTCAAATCCTCCCAGAAACTACTTAAAACCACTTGAAAATTCAGATTTCATATAGATTTGTGCATTTGCATCACTGAGTCTCTCATTATTTGCATGTCTAGGTATATATCCCATCATTTTAATTTAATTGATATTTATGGATTCTAAGTTATTAATATGTTGACATGCCACTCATTGGTAAGAAATCGCTTGAAACTCACAGAATTTGACAAGTTTTTTACACTGTTTTTTGATTTTTCAGTAAAATATTAAAGAATTGTATTGAAGATCAGCTCTCATCTTCCTGGTTGCCATTTTACACCAAATAGTTTTGTGCAGCTAATGAATTTCTGTCGAAACTCCTGCCTAAACTATGTGCATGCTACACCCGTCATGACGGCCTTGGGGGTCTCTGGAGAAGGTGGAGCACTGGCCTAGAGGCCACGTTCCTCGCAGGAAGCTGCCGCACTAATTCTGGGGTTAGGATAAGTGGGGGAAATGGCAGTAGCTATCTTTCATGAAGCTAACTGAAGCATACTTAAAGATCTCAGTCATGAAATCAGTCTCGCTTTCTATAATGATATGATTGAATGTGTATGAACGTAAATTCAAGAATCTTAATTTCCCTATGTATCAGTAATCAAACTTCAATAAAAATACAGTATTTTGAACACTAATATTCAAATCAAAAGACAGATGCTCATGTATGCAGCACACACACATGTTATATGCAATGTCTGTATACACATATATTTCTTTATATTTTCATTAATTTGATGTTTTTGAAACACAGTTTGGCATCCACAGTTTCTATTACTTTTTTCTTTTTCTTT
>NW_004524622.1:4758811-4771928 GCF_000260255.1 Octodon degus
TTTTTTGTACCAGGGATTGAACTCAGGACCCTGTGCTTGCCAGGCAAGCGCTTATTGTACTGAGCTATTTTCCTGGCCCTTCTATTCCGTTATTTTAAAGCATATTTTTGTCACCAATTTGCCAACATTTGCTTTAGAAGGAAAATGTCAATGACCCTGAATGATAAAAGAAATTGTTGACTGGAGAAAAACAAACATTTTTCTTTTTTTTTTTTTTTCCAGGAAAGTAAATGAGAGGAAATAGGTGTCAACAGCTCTAGGTTTTAGGACTTTTTTTTTTTTACTTGAGAAAATATTTAATGAAGCATTTGTCAGAGATAGCTGTGCTTAAATTTTGCTCTGAGGCAGTGAAGTCTACATGAGCACTGGGAGAATCCCTGCTGGACATAGACCAACATCCTGAAATAACAAGAAGACAAAGCTATTTACAAACGTTAATCTAGTTCACATTTTGTTAAAATGATCATCCCTGCTTCTGTTTTTGCCTTTGTATTTTGAACATGTTCTCTGTGCTGAGTTAAAACTATCAGGAACATCATATGGTTAATGACTAATTGGAAGCAAATGGCGTCAGCCATTGTGACCATTGTGACACTGATTGACAATAACTGCTAAGGCAAAACTTGGCCCCTCTGAATTCCCTGTAAGACATTTGCTGTTCTATTAGTCATGTACCACAAGAAGGAAAAACTTTCTCGGTTTCTAATTGCACTTGTTTACTGTAAGTTACCCTTATGAAAATGTTCCCATGTTTTTGACTGTGCAACTGTGCATGTAATTGCATTTTGGCTAGAATACAAAAATACGTCCTATTTAGAAATGCAGTCTAAGGGGTGTTTTTGTGGAATATGTCATTTTTCAGCTTGACTCTAGGTTGAAATTTTTGTACTCATAAAACTGACAAGTTGACAGCTTTGTCATCTGAGCTTCTGCAGCCAGAGAAAGGCACAAAACAGATGCTTCCTGTATTTTCTGACACTGAACCTTTGCGGGTATGCCACACGTTAGGATAAGGAGAAATCTCTTGTAAGCCTCTCCCAGCCTGCTGAGGGCTCACAACGTGGTTCTCACTGCCAGTCAACCAAGTCATATGCAAATGCTTCCAAAGGCTGCTCCAAGTGTCCTAACATGGGCATAAACGAGAGAGGCTTCTAGAATGACAGTGGAAGCTAAGCTGGAGGATTTCTGTCTAGATCTACTTGTCCATATCCTACCCGATATGCCGACCTAGGAAACCGATTCATGGGGAAGATGACAGCTGTCTGAAGTTTCAAGTCATAATTCCTAAAAAGAAAAAAGAACTTGAAATAAGCAGGTATAGTTGATAAATATAGTCAACCCATGAGCACTGAAAAATTTTAACTCTGATATTTCCATAGGAGTTATTTCTTAAAGTGTAAAGTAAATTTTACATGGATGCGTGAGCTGTGTGTGATCTTTGCTTACCCAGTATCCACTGGGAACACCACAACTTGGGCAAAAATGAATTGGCAGCACTAAAAGAAATAATACTGAAAGGAAAAATGAGGAATTTGATGATTTTATATTCTACAGCTCGCTTCTATTTGGACACTAGTGGTCTCTTCATTCCCATCCTAACTTCTCTTTCCAAATTTTTCTGTTACAGCCTTCTGATTCATTCAGATGCATCCTAAACACAAACATGCTCTAAAAGTGTTTCCCTCTCTAGTCCCTGTGTCTTTAATGTTTTTTTTGTGATCTATTAAAAGCTCTCTTCAAGGCACGAATGTCCATCTTTGTTGTCCAGAAAGAGCTTCCTCAGTGACTCTGACTGCATTCTTAGACTGGATGCAGGGCTCCTGATTGAATACCCGTCTTTCCTCTTAGGTCAGTGCTCATGAGGAACGTGCTCAGGCCTTTCTAGAGCTGGTGCCCTGAGGTGAGAGCCTGGCACTCGGGGCCCTGCACTGCACACCGAGCAGGCTCCGTAACTCTATTAGAATAGTCTATAATAGATTTATAGGAAATGAGATTTAATAGTACTAGGACAGCCTTTTAAGTATGATTGAAACTCATGATGCCAATTATCATAATTATGGAGAGATTAAAACAAGGGACTAGACATGCTGTTGTTGAAAGAAGAAAAGAAAATAAAGAGTTGTAGAGCAAGAGCTTATTGTGCAGAATGTTTTCATTATGGATGAGCTTAAAAGATTGTGGAAGTTAGAACATTAACTATAAAATGAAATATTCAGAAACAAATTTTTATTGCATATTTATCTTCCTCTTCAAAGTATCTTGGAATATTAGGAATAAACTGGCGCTTGGAAGACTCTCACTGGTGTCTGTCCTATGACAATGTTCCTAAATGCCTTAGGAATACTCAGGTTTGTGTTTTCTCCCTCTGTTTGAGAAACAGTAAAGTAAAAGTAGAGAGACACAAAGAGAAAGAAGAGGCCACTTGTACTCCACTCCAGGGCTCCCTGCCCCGGCTCGGCCTTGGTCCTGGTGGGACACTGAGTCTCCTCAGGGAGCGGCAGGCAGGAGGGCAACGCTTCTGGTACACAAGCGCCCCACCCGCGGGCTGTCAGCCCTGTAGCTGACCGCCCCTCCAGGGCTCAGATCCGGCAGCTTGCATCCCACAGGAACCCAAAGCCCACAGTGAAGCGCGCATGTCGGGGATGTAAACGATGTACTCTTGATGATAACCTGGTCCCAGGTCATCCACGGGACAGCATGGAGCAGCTGCTACGAACACAGATTAACATTAGCAAAGGGTTTAGCTGCACAGTAACCAGAATAAACCAATCATTTATAGGCTCTTCTTACCAAAGCCCTGTCAGTCAGTGGTTAGCCTGAGTCTGGCTGACTTTCAGGGGACACACAAGTTGATGTTCCTCAATTGTGTATCTGTATCTAGTGTCAGGCTTTAAGCCAGAATTCCTACGTACTTTAATCCAGCCAAACATCATGTGCTATTTTCTTTCTCCTTCCTAGCCATTCTCCCCTCCTGTCCCATGCCTTCCTCTGTCACAATTTTGACAAGCCCACACATCCCCAGAGTCCGAGTGAGTCATGGGAGAGCTTCTCTTAAAAACACAATGGACCAATGACAACACAGCACAGGAACTGATGCCTGCCAACAAAAAGAAAGCTAGTTTTTGGAGAGGGCCCTTCCTGGTCCTCATCTTGGCCTGGAAAGGTTTCATTTGTAATCTCATGGATAAGTTATTGGACTCTTTTCAGGCTAATTCCAATCTACCACTTCTAGTGCAACCCACAGACACTAAGGCATATTTATAGTGATGAGAACCAGGGGTCCTAAGTCCAGCCATGGTGATAGCTATCTGGAACAAAGGTCTCCACCCAGGGCAGAATCTGGGTTTTATTCAGACATGAAGGAGGACTGGCTTGAGGAGGAAGGACTGAGAATGGCAGGAAGTAGGTGAGTACTGTGAACTGGGCTACGGATGAGGCCTGCATTTACCTCTGCGATATGCAGAGAGTATATGCAGACAGTAATCTGCATTACATAATTGAGACAGCATCTAATACTTTGTAGTCTAGTGCTTCAGCTCTGATGTGTAATCTTTCAAGACCCAGGAAGTCATAGATAGCCCTTGTCTAGAGGCTCAACCCCAGCCACAACATGGAGAACTGGCTCTATGTCCTGTCTCAACCTGGCTTACATTAAAGAGCAGCAGGCATGGGGAAGCACGCATACCATCTTCAAATACTACCACCAGCACCTCAGACAGACCAACATGCATTGTTTAAACCCAGTTGAAGGGAAAAAGAAAAGTCCTAGCCAGCTTTGTACATATCAATACATGAAAACAGGGTCAGGCTTAGCCAAGATGGAGACAGCTGATCAACTTTCAGGGATAGTTTCACAGGTGGCCCTTCACGCCTACTCAACTGATCAGCTCTTTCAGCAGGTAGCTCAAGGGCAACACGCCCACTTTGTGGGATGACCAGCAATCCAACAAATCAGGAAGCTTCAAAACTGCTTTGATAGAGCTTTTCTAAAAGAAAAAAAAATATTTGAATACAATACACAGAACCAGTTATTGAAATCCACCTCTTCATCAGTGTGTCTGCATGTAAGCATCATTCTTGGTGAATAGTCACATTGCTAAAGGTACGGAACCCTTTTGTATTGATGAAGACTTGATCCTGTGTGTTACTAAGGACATTTGTTCTGCAGTGTTAGGAGAGGCTGCAGCTCGAAAGGTAGCAAGTGTCTCTCTCTTCTGCTAGCATTGTATTTAGGTGAAATTATGAAACACCAGGTATCATTATTATAGAGGATGACTGAGTCTCTGTGGTGTGCATTCTAGGTGGGCAAGTCTACCGGTGTCAACAAGCCAACAGTGCTTGCTGTTGTGTGTATATCCCACAGGACAATGTGCCTGAAAACACATTATGTTCATTTCTGTTGCCGGCCAATGCCATAGCTATACAAGTATTCAAGTTCCTTCAGGTCAGGAAAACCCAACTGGTCATTTTGTGTCAGCGTAGGTGCGAATAGTGGCTGCCATGGCTGGGCTCTGTTCAGACACCAGTAGGGTCAAAGAGGTTGCTTCTGAACGTGAGGTCATGATCAGTGTCACCTCTAGAGAAGTGCTGGTTAGTCAAGAACCACCCTACACACTTGTTAATGTTTTCCAAGATGTAATCAAACTCATAATCCACACTGAAGTGCATGTCCTTGATTCATGTACATTCACCCAGCTCTTTGCGGAGATGGCAGCAAAGCACGCTGGTCCTCTCTCTTACCTACAAGCGAGATGGATGTCTAAAGTTAGACCACAGCTTTTAATTGTGCAAGCTGTTTCTGATATTTCTTCTGGAAAAGCCATTACCCGAGGAAGCTCTTTTTAGTGATATAAAATGGATCAAAAGTTTCTTACTCATATGTTACATTTAATTGGTTCAAGTATGCAAGCTGTGGAGTAAGGCAAGAATGACAACTGTGTTCCAGTTCATAGCTAAAGTGGCAGCCCTGAGTCAGGCTGGAGTTGAGTCTATGCAGCGACGTCAGGATTTCTGATATTAGCAAAACTTTAGCAGAGTTTTTGAAGGAAACCAAGCCAAGACCTTTTCCCCTCCTCTTGTAGATGACTAGCTAAACTTTTGAAAGAGTTTGACTGTTACTTCCCACCCAAAATGACCCTAAAATGGAAGAAGTGGATCTGGGATCCATTTGTGAATAAGCCAGGTAAGTTGATTTTATCCATGACAGAAGAGTATCCAAAGCTTAAAATTACAAATGATAGTGGCCTTAAAAATATGGTTGAAATAACTCCTTCCCTCTGGATTAAAGTTATGATGTAATATTCCGAGTTTGCCACGAAGACGCTGCAAAGCCTGTTTCCATTTCCAACCTCCTTACTTTTTCTTTTTAGATCTTTTATTTATTTGGTACAGTGTCTCCCTATGCATCTCAGACTCATAGTGATTCTCCTATCTCAGCCTCCCCAGCTCTGGGGTTACAGGCATATGCCACCATGCCTGGTGTTGATGGCCAGCTTAGCATGGGGCAAGCATGAATGTGGTACTGGGGATCGAACCTGGGTCCTTGTGGTCACCAGGCAGGCACTTAGGCCACCAAACTATCTCCTTGACCCCATCCAACATCCTTACTTTGTGAAGCAGGATTTTCTGCAGTGACAGCAACCAAAGCAAGATTATAGGCTGGACACAAGCAACACACTCAGGTGTCACCCTCTCCCATTGCTCCCAGATGGCACCAAACAGACAATCTCAGGGCCTGCACTGATTCTGCACTGTGCTGCATTGTGTAATAGTTTCATCATATATTGCAACATTGCAATGAAAGTAAAATGCACAACAAATGTAATATTCTTGAGTTATTCAAATCACACACCCCCACCCACAGAAAAGTTTATCCCACAAAGCTGGGGTTGGGTTGGTACTAAGATACGAGGAAACATGTGTACCAGATTGAAAACTGAGTAGAGGACAAGTGGTCCTACCTTCTCTTCTGTGAGGCCTGGTCCTGGAAGAGTACCTGTGATGCAGGCCTTGTGTAACAGTGCTGTGTTGTCTAGAAGCAAGGAAAGTTCTACAGGGGACCGGGGAGATGGCTCAGTGGAATAAATGCTTGCCTGGCAAACACAAGGGCCCAAGTTCAATCCCTGGTTCAAAAAAAAAAAAAGATTAAAAAGAGTTCTACAGCACAGTGACAGGTGTTAACACAAAGAGTTCTTAGCATGCACCACACATTTGGGAAATAAGAAAGCAAATGAAGTCTAACAGAGTTTTCTCAAAGTCTTCTCGAAGACCTAAACATACCTCATCAGTGACCAAATCATAGGCTTTGGTGAGGCAAAGGAAATAACACTTTGGGAACTGCAGCTTTGGGTACAACAGTGACTCAAGCCTTTGAGCATCACCCCTTCCAGGAAACGCTGTCTCTGTCTCTGAGTCTGTCTGTGTCTTTTTGTCTCTCTGCCTGTCCATCTCTGTCTCTCTTTCTCTTTCTCTCTCTCTCTCTCTGTCTCTCTGTCTCTTTGTCCCAGTCTCTCTCCATCTATTTCTGTCTCTGTCTATCTCTACCTCTCTGTCTCTGTCTCTCCCTCTTTCTCTCTCACTCTCTCTCTCACACACACACAAGCATACACACACACACACACACACACACACACACACACACACACAATCCTAAACTATTTTGGAGACACTATATGCCTATACATTTGTCTACATGGGGGACAGAGTTTTTCCCCAGTGAATTCCCATTTCCTTGTCAGATGCCCAACCTCGAGGAAGCAGCGATATCCGTGGGCCAGGAGGTCTCGTGGTGAGACACACGTAAGTGATGTCTGTCCTCACGGAGCCCACCAGACGGGCAGCAGATTTAGCAGTCACCCCTAGGTCACCACTGAGGATGCCTGCAGGCCACGTAAGCACCTCAGTGCTCATCGGGAAGCACATCTCTGGAGCACGTGCACCCCGTTCTCTCCAAGTATACACTTGTGATATTTTGCCTGATAAATTTGTGTGCCTCTCACTGACACACTGGATGCTTGCTCTTCAGCGACAGCAGGCAGCTAACCTACCCGCCCCACAAGGGGGTGAGGTAAGGTCCCATCTCCATTTGGGAGATCTCCCATACCCAGTACAGTAATCTCCCTTATTTGCAAGGTGGCCTTGTCAGAAACATTTTTTTCCTGTGGTTTTTCAATTACTCTAGTGTAGCTCAGACTCCATTAAAATATTGTTGGAAAATCACATTAATTAAAGAGAATAAAAAACTCAATTATGTTTTTTAAAAATCAACATCTTTATTATGTTTTAACATTATTTCTCTGCAAATCTATCTTGATAATTTACCTTTTATATTTAAAATTTAGTACAACTATTTAAGAAATATCACTGAATATAGAATTTTCTGATTATACTTTTGTTAATGAAGTGTGATATCCATTCAGGCCTTCCAGGCAATAATCACTTACAGAAATAAAGATTTAGTTTTCAGAAAATTTCATTTTCTATCCTAGTAAAGTGAAGCCATGACACAACCTTGCTTTTATAACTGAGGTTGAGCTGGAATCTGAGTTTCCATAGTTGAACTTCATTTATACCCTCCATCCCGAATCCTAAAATTGCCTCAGAGCTAATAACTCTAACCCTTTATTCCCGGTAAGTATGAATTTAAAATGATTTCTAATTCTGAGTGGCGTGCAGGCCCCAACCCTGGGGTGTGGTGAGACAGCGATTGAGGCTGCCCTTGGTGGCATGTGTCTGCAATTTGAGAGCTTGGGGAGTTTAAAACAGGAGACTTACTATGAGCCCAGTCTGTGTAGTGAGACCCTGTAGATCCTACACTAAATACATAAAATGATTAATAATTTTGAGATATTCCTACCAATAATTAGTAAAAGCAATATTTCACAGTATTACCAAACAACTCTAAATAAAATTACTGCTTCGAAGTCTGCTTTAATACTCAATAATTCACACTATTTAATGATGATCATATAAATTACATGGCAAGAAAGAGAAAATATACAAATACAAATTTGAATACCTTGAGAAAAAATTTTAATGAAAAACATTATTTTAAAGTTCAAATACTTTTTACATATTTACATTAGATTTTGTCAAAATTCAAATCTGTATTTATTTCCAAAAGTGAAGTGACCCATTATGTCATAACTTTGTGTTTTATTAAAATTGTAACTAATTCACTGATTTTTAATGGAAAACTCTGAATGCATGTAAGAGAATTGGGTAACCAAACTTCATGGGCTGCTCGTTTTCTAGCCCCAATACCAATACTTGCCCAATCTTATTTCACCCAATCATAGTTTGCCAGCAGAGAATAATTTGGGAGCAAATATTAAGCCTCATGTGCTTAGTGCAGAACACATCTAAGTAACATGATCTTACAGTGCATAGGCTGCCGCGGTGCCGACACCACGATAGCTCCATATGACTCTCTTGGAGCCCAACTATAATGGGAACCTTCCTCTGAGGCCAGCCTCTGAAATAGGTCACACCTGCTTTCCTCCACGGCCTCCTATTTCACAACGGTAGGTAGCTCTGTGTTCTCTTTGCCTTTTGCAAGTAGCTTATCACTGTAGTTAACTGAAATGCCTCTGAGCTGCTGGGATATGAAAAGGATCACCGTCTTTTGGGGATGTTTGTTCTAACAATGGGCTGGAGGCTCTGCCCAGCTTCAATTCTATTCAAGTTTCAAACCTAGTGGTTTTGAAATGACCAACACAATTATTTGTTTTGTTATTTTATTTTTAGATGTTGTATTTATTTACTTGGTACAAGGTCCCACTGCACAGCTTGGACTGATAGTGATCCTCCTGTCTAAGCCTCTCTAGCTCTGAGATTACAGGTGTGCACCACCAGGCCCAGCTTCACAAGCACAGCTGGGTCTCAGGCCAGCACAGCATGCGGTGCTCAGGATCGAACCCGGGTCCTTGTGTTTGCCAGGCAGGTGCTTAGACCGCCATGCTGTCTCCCCAGCCCTAAGTTATTTTACATAAGTCAATATTAGGCCACAACTCTGAGTTCTCTTTAGCTGTAACCAGGGTATATAAACCTTAAGGAGAATAATGGTTGTTTTAAATTTCACTCTGCCTTTCTACTAGGCATTACATGTCATGGTAACCAAATAAACATAAGATTAGGAAAAATTCTTTCCTATAAAAGAATCACATCTAATAAATACACAATGAATACTTTCTTAAAAATCATCATTTTATTCACTTCTCACAGTAAATAAAGTCAATATTGGATTCAAGCTAATACTACCGCATGAAAAACTGACTTGGAATAGAAACTTTATATTTTGTATGAGTTTCTTGTAGGACAATAAAAAATTTGGATGCTCAAATTAGACTATCAGTACCTGAGCCTGAAAATTAACTTCTCTTAAGCCAACAGAAAACTAAATATGGCACTGTACACTGACGTGATACAACATGGAATGCCTGGCTTTATCCTTGAAGGCTTGTTTTCTAACATATTCATCTGCATTTAGTCAAGACAATTTAGTGAAACCTAAAAGAAATAGCTTAAGCCCAAAATTCAATAATATGCAATACAAAAGCATGAGGATGATTGACATAGGGTAAAGATTTAAGAGATGTCACGTAAGGCTACTCCACTGTAAAAGATTTCAAGGATGCCTCAGGAAATCTGATCATAAATGTTATTAGACGCTAAGAAGCCATTAAACCTCAGTGACTCTGGGGGTCGGTGAGAGACAGTTCTTGTGACTCTCCCATGGCCATACCCATCTTCACAGTGGAGAAACTAGTTTGTCTATTTTATTAAGGATGGTTGTGTAGCAAACAGTTATAGAAAAGACAATAGTTTGCTTTGGAACAAGTAACCGATTTATTATCAATAGTTAACACAATGTTTTTCTCTGAGTAAAAATGTAGGATTATTGGCATTGCATTGAAAGAAATTTAATTCCCTAAGTAGGATTCTTCAACAGTGATGAAATCCAATCTGCTGGAGGTATAACACTCAATAGTTCTTTTCCACGTGACACCCAAGCCAGGGGCAAGAGAAATAAATGCAAATGTGGAGTCATACTATTTGTTCTGCTATGAGAAATAAAAGCCTCAGGACCAGGCATCACATGTGTTTTGAGAAAATTCACAAATCATGGTCACCTGACTTGTTGCTCTCACTGGTGTAAAATTTCAGGCTCTTCTCAGTTTGTGACAGTTTTCGTTAATTAGCTCAGCATCCTTATTCACTAATTCTAACATCTGTTTCAGTTCTAAGCTGGATTCAATTCATATGTTATTCCATTATGGTTGCCTGTTTCTTTTGCATTCTGGGTAATTTTTAATTGAATGCAGACATTATGAAATTTCCATTCTGAGATCCTAGATAATTTTACACTCCAATACATGCCTCAAAATTTTGGTCTGGGGTTCTATTAAATTACTTACACTCAGTTGATCTTTTGGGTTTGGTTTTTAAAATTTCTTGGAAAGATCACAGAAATGCTTAATCTAAGCCATGTTGTTCAGTGTACAGAGGCAAGATGCACTGTGTTCTGGGGGACGTGGTAAGCCACGAGATTTGTAGTGCGGCTCCAGTAAGAAGCTTTCTTCCAGCCACTGTAAGTTGCAGTGTTTTAGTGAGATCTTCGCATGGGCTTAAGCAGCTTCCTACACAAATGCACAGAGCAGCAGTCAGCCAATGCTCAAGGCGGACTCACGCAAATATTTTATAAATTCTTTCTCTAGTTTTTCTCCTGATTCTCTATTCTTAGAATTCTTGCTTTGGTTCTTTCAGCCGATTCTAATTTTCTCCTTTCAGCTTAGGAAATTTTCCAGGTTTCCCTTACTGCAGTGCTTTTTGCAAGTCTTGCAGGGCAGTATGCTGGGGAAATTAAAAGACTAAACTTTTGTTTGCTTGCTCTAATTAATTATCATTCATATTTTGATATCAAGCATATTGTATCTATTTCACATACTTTATTCAATTTTTAGACTTTTAGAGAGAAGAGTAAGTCTGAATACTATCATAGTATCTGGATCAGAAGAAAAATCCTCACCAGTAAAATTTTGTTTCACAAGACACCATCCTTAGAGTAACTCTGGTTCATCAAAATTGCACTAAACTATTTTTACTCAATTATATTATTCAATTTTAAAGTTAAAAGTATTTGCCTGGTTAATGTGATTTTCCACTTAAAATGATACGTAAAGTACAGAAGACAACTAGTGTACATGGTACGCATCTTGAAAATATCAAAGTAATGGCTTGCTTGGGAAAATTCAGGATGCAAGCCAAACAGGACCACAAGAAGTCAGGCAGGGCAGGACTCAGACCTTGAAGCTGCTGGAACACAGGGGAAGACAGCACAGGACGGGCACGGGCTGGCCCAAGGCCTTGCTAGGGCTCCTCCTCGGTGAGCCTCCAGCTGCCCAGAAAGTACTGCACAGGCCCACAAGAGGACAAGATCACAATAAGCTCTTCTCTCAACCAAAGAAACATTGAACAGAGTGGAGTAACAGGGTGTGGAACTGAAGAGGTCCTCCAGCCTCTGACAGTGGGCTAATACCCGAGCTGGAGACTGAATATAAAATTTTAATACCAGAAGAACGAACAAAAAATTAAATAGTTAATGAACTCAACATATCATCTTCAAAAAACCTAAGGAAAATGAAAGAAATATGTGAAAAAATGCTCCACAGCTTTGACCATCAGGGGAAATCCAAATAAAACCTAGATGAAGATTCCACTTCAATGCAGCCACAAAGAATTTAATCTAGAATACAAATTAATAATAAATGCTGGCATGGATGTGGTGAATGTGAGCCTTTATGTGCTGTTGGTGAAAATTAGGATTTAGGACAGCAACTACAAAACTCAGTATTGAGGTTCATCAATAAAATAAAACTACCACAGGACTCAGCAATACTATTATTCCTCAGTGTGCAACAAGAGTTAAAAGTCAGTGTACCCGCATGGTCATGCTACTGTGCCCCATTGTGGACGAGCTATGGAACCCACCCACTTGTGAGTGAGTGAAGACATGAAGACACATGGCACTTCTGCAGCACAAAGTGTGTCCAGCCATAAAGAAGAGACAAGTCAGAACAGCAGCAAGAGCACAGAGGGAATGCGAGAGTACCATTAAGACCAAGGAGACTCAGAAAACAAGTATCACGTCTTCTCTTTCCTATGTATATGGGATCTAAGGCACTAGAAGATTAAAGAAGAAGCAACAAACAGGATGAAGAGACAAGCTATAAAATGTCAAAAACAATGGTTGCTTCTTAGATGGAGGCCTAATATGTAGGATACATAATGAACTCAAGAAATACAGACTCAACTATTAAGCCCAATTGAAACTTGGGCAACCAATATGAATAGGCTTCAGAAGCTCAAGTGGGGAATAAATGCATGGAGCCCTGTTCAATACCACTGGACATTAAAGAATTATAAATTAAGCAGCACTGGAATTCCATCTTACCCCAGCATTTGTGCCAGCATTTATTATTATATTCTTTTCTAGATGAAAGTCACTGTGACAGAATGGCTACCATCAACACGCCAGACAAATGAAGGTCAGGGAGGCCTCAGGAAAAAGAACACTTCTACGTTTTGGGTGAGAATGTACACTAGTACAACCACAACAGAAATCATATGGCGATTCTCCAAAATTAAAACTGGAAGGGCCCTCTGATTCAGCCACTCCCCTGCTATGTACCTTCCTGAAAGAGCAAAAGAAATCCCGTTGTCATCACAAGTGCTTACTGAGAGAAGGGCAGTTCACACAGCCTGAGTTCTGCAGGCAGCTTCCACACCTTCCAGCTGTGGACTGAGCAGAGGACTGTGGTCCTTATGCACAGAGGAGCACACTCGCCCAGAAAGAGGGCCCCAGCCATCTGTAGGAACATCGGTGTTATTTATAAACCTTTACTGTTCACTTAATGTTGCAACAGTATGTGAAGTGAAACAGACACATGAGCTTAAATATCACATGGTTTCTGTTAGGAGAAACCCAAATTATAAATAAAGAACAAAACATGCGATAGATAATAGAAAGAAGGCAGCTAAGTCTTTCTCAAATCGAGAAAGGGATCAAAAATGAGTGAAGAGGGGCTGGCAAGACAGCTTAGCAGTTTAAAGCTACCTG
>NW_004524622.1:4773238-4775375 GCF_000260255.1 Octodon degus
CTCCTTAGAGGTGCAGTTGTCACCAATTTCATTCCAGTGATGAGGGCATTGGATTACACAGACAATGGGTGTTCGGTGTTGGGCCACTACTGTGACTGAAACAGACCACATGGTCTAGGAGCCTTGAGAACTTGGTTGCTGGAGGAGTTTGGAAACATTTGGAGAAGAGGGCTAGAAAAACTCTCAATTGCTGTATGAAGACCTTGATAGCTGATTCTGGTCAGAGCTCAGAAAAACAGAGCTCTGATAGGAATGTGGGCAGTGAAATATCAGGCTCACAATGTTTCAGGTGAAATGGGAATTCTACTGGAAGCTGGCCCCAGGCCAGGCATGGTACAACCTGCCCAAGGAGCTCGTCTACATTTTGCCCATTGCCCTGAGACTTCACGTGACATTTAATTTAAGGTGGTGCACTAACACCTGACAGAGAGCATTCCAAGACAGCCTAATGTTCAGGCTCGTGCATGGGTTCTGTCAGTACTTTTATTGAGATCCACCCTGAGAATCACAGTGAAAATGCTAGAAGATGTGGAAATCTTGTAGGACTGCCAGGGGAGAAGCACTTGCAAATGTGGAGCCAAAGCGAGCCTGGTTGCTGAAAAGTTTGGCACTAAAACAATCAAAGTACTTTGGACAGAAAAGCATAAAAGATGGTTTAAGGGTATCTCAGTAAGTGTCCACATCCCAGCTTTTGCAAGCTGTAGGGCCCAAATATGTAAAGCTTTCATTTGAGAAGAGATTGCCTGAGACACTTTCTCCAGAAAGGTCCCTGAGGAAATTGGTTCCCTGAGATTCGCGGCACAGTGACCAGCTGTCCAGGTCACTGGTAACCCCTGTATCCATAGTCTAGCAGCCCACAGCTCTGCTCAAGTTAGCAGCAGGACCTGGTGCGCTGCACGTGATTTTGGCTTCACCAGCATGTAGAAGATGAGAGCAACGAGATGGCCCTGGCCCCAGCCAGGAGGCCTATTGCTGCTAGTAAACGATGTGAGAGGCAAACTGTGGGGCCACGGAAGACAACAACTTGGAAGAAATGGAAGAGGAAGTGCAGCTTAAGAAGATGGAGAAATGTGGACAAAGATCTTGTGAAGAAAGATGTAGAAAAAGCTAAGCAGAGGCCAGGCCGCCCTCAGCTGAGAAGCTATCACCACATCCCCCCGACTGACAAACAGATGAACGTTGGCATTAATTCTGTGATCAGCTACAAAGATAGTTCAAGGCGCCAGCTCAGTGAAGTCTTAATTCAGGTACCTTCTGGGAAAGAGCAGAATACTATGAATTAATTAGGAAGCCAGTGGATTTCAAAAAAATAAGGAAAAGAATTCGTAATCATAAGTACCAGAGCCTGAGCGATGTGGAGAAGGATGTCACACCTCTGTGTCACAGACACTCAACTTGGAAGGATCCCAGATCTACGAAGACTCCGACATCTTACAATTGGTGTTTAAGAGTGCATGGCAGAAAATTGCCAAAGAGGAAGAAAGTCAGGAGGAAAGCAATGAGGAAGAGGAAGAGGATGACAAAGAGGAGTCTGAGTCTGAGGCAAAATCTGTTCAGGAGAAAATCAAGCTCAGTAAAAGAGATGAGAAAAGCTGAGACAAAGGAAAAGGCAAGAAAAGGCCAAATCCAGGAAAGGCAAAGCCAGGGGTGAGCGACTTTGACAGCAAAGAAGAGCAGGGTAAAGACGACCAGTCAGAAGCAAGTGAGCCTGATGAGGAGTGGCCCCTGTGGAACTGGGTACTCTTCTCCTCCTCCCATTTCCCTCCAGTGGCTTCATGTGTCCTGTTGGCACTGGGCTCTTTCTGTATCCTCCTCCTCATCTTATAAACTATCTTTAGAATAGTGCCAGACAAACATATATCCTGGTATAAAAAACACTAAGTTTGTAACATATTGTAACCAAGTGGGCCTCAAAGATTCAAAGAGTGCAACAAACAAAAGCTTTTGATGGAAAATGTGGGTGGATAGTACATTTCTATGGATGGGTCTAATTTGGTAAAAGTTTATGCCTTGGTTTTATCACCTGTTTGGATGAGATTTTTGTCTTTTGTAGCACTGGTAACCAGGAGAAGCCATTAAAAGCCACTGGTTATTTTATTTTTAATCAGGCAATTGTCAAGATTTTTATTTGTTTGGT
>NW_004524622.1:4776747-4791243 GCF_000260255.1 Octodon degus
AGTATGGGAGGTAGGACAGCTCCCTCTATGAAGTGCTACATTGTCAAGTTTTACACTTAGCTAATAAAATACAATATTTCTTTAAAATGTTGAATTTTTCTATCAGTTACCTACAGCTCTTATGATTTTGATAGCAAGTCCACATAGCGATTTTAGATGTATATTTTTATTAATAATTTCAAATGATATTAGCACCCCAAAATGTGGCTGATAAATTTTCATAACAAAAAGGCATTTATGTATTGGTATATGTTTATATCTATGGGCAATCACATTTAAATTACAAATGAAGTCCATAGAAAAGAAAATACTGAATAATTATATATTACTTTCATTTAAATTGGGATTATTGTAAAATACAGATTATACACAGGTTGAGAAATGAAGTTTAAGTTGCTGAGTAAGTGAAGCTGCTTGGGGCAGCCTTCCAGCGGCAGCCATCCCACCTTCCAGCTTAAGAATTAGAGCAAGTGCCCGGAGGACTTTGCGTATGGTAGAAAAATATTTTCTGTATGACAAAGCCAGGTGTACAAAACACAAAAATGTTAGAAATAATCAGATAATGTGGATTATTTTACTTTTACATTCTCTAGTAGTTTTTCTACAAGGTTCTTACATAGAATTTACACAAAAATTTTAAAGTGCTGAATAAGATTTCTAAAATATGATTTTTATTACCAACCAAACAACAAAACCTCTTTGCAGTTGAAATAGAAAATGAAAAAGTCAACCAAAAATTTAGTTTCTTTGAAATTCCAACACATGACCTTTAGACACTTCCCTCCTTTCTCTTCAGTAGCCTCCTATTTTTCTTGACACTTCCTTGGTCATTGAAGTAACTGTTACAGTAAAACTGGTTTCTTTTCACATAACGTGCACATCTTCAAGGAGAAAAGTCTAACACTAGTGTATAATAGCTGCTTAACAAATGCTGAATTATGTGAATTTTTATCCTCTTTCTGAATATAAGCCAATGCTTCGTACTGAAGTACCCTTTCCTCTCCCACCCTCCACAGGGCTCCAGGCAGCAGGTCTGGCCTGCAGCAGGTCACTTGGGGGCTCGGAACTTTTGTCGGGATTTTCTGAGACCTCTCAGGACCTGTTGTTGCTGTGCCATTCTGTTTCAAATAGTGAACTCCATGCCAGTTCTTAGCTCATTTTAAATATCAATATATCATTATGATAGTATATGAAATCTCCTTCTTTATAAGCATGAATGCTAAAATGCAGAATAGATAGGAGGCAAACTTTAATTCAAATTTAATTCATAGCACATTTTGTAACCTAGCGCTGTACAGAAGCTTCCTTCCCTGATCCCGGGCCGCGTCACGGATGACTTGAGGAGCACACAGTTCACTTGGTGACAATTGGGCGCGCTCTGTTCTCATGGTTCTATGTTTATGCCTAAAGTTATTTGTTACATTTTTAAAATCTCTAGAAAATATCCATTCCAGATTTTCTTCTTTTCTTTCTTTTTTCCTCTTTTTTTTTTTTTTTTTTTTTTTTTTAATTTTGTGCAGGGTCTCACTATGCAGTGCAGACTTGTACTGATCCTCCTGTTTTCAGACACCAGTCTCGGTGGCCGGCTCAGTGCACTTGGGGGCCGGCCAGCGCAGCATGCGGTGTCAGGAATCGAACTCTGTTCCCTTCGCTTGCCTAAGCAGGTGCTGAGTCCACTGAGCTATCTCCCTGCCACGATGATCTACTTTGATTTTGTCAGATTATTAATTTCAAAAATGAGTGAGACGAGTGGTTAGTGTGCAGAATCAGCTCTTCTGGTGCTGGAGAAATCTGTTCTGTACACTGTTGGCTGAGTCAGGTAAATATTCTGGAAGGGACATTATGGTCAACATCATATATTAACTATGAAAAGGCTCCATGAGGGTGGGATGCATAGACTATTTTAAAAATATAAATTCCTTGGTAGACTCACCTGCTGTCTTCAAAATGAGTAGCAGTTGTAGGAAAAGTAACAACAAAATATCTTCTTGGTTTGTGTCCCAAACAAATTTCCTAGCTTTGCAGTAGTTATAAAAGGAAAAGATAAAGGAGCGCTCATAGTGTAGATTTTCTAAAGCCTTAAGCTTTATGAATAATAATGGAGACAGAGCAGGAATATAATTTTTTCACAAGGCAGACCAAAGGCTTTAATAAAACCACTTGTGCACCAAGAGTCTGGTTGCAAATGTCAGAAACAAAAACATCCACTTTTAAGTCTTAGAAACAGAGCTTCTTGGGCATTGGAGGACTCTTCTGTAATTTCTGGTCTCTTTATAGTATTGTTCATTATAAATTAAATCTCCTAAATCACTACTTTAAATGGGGCTGATAACTAAACAAACACAGAAAAAGATAGCGTAAAATAATTCAATCACTTGCTTATGAGATTTCAATCCCCTTGCAAAAGAAAACATTTTACCATGTATTTGTATCACAACTTTGAATTAGACCATTTATAATCTAGCCAATTTCCCATCATTTCCCTAATGCTTATGATTTTCTCCTTGAGCAATTTATCCTTATAAGGTCTGAATGAGGAGCCGTGTACATGCCTGCCCTGTCTGACAATGCGATTCAATGCCATAACTGAACAACTGCATAATCAAACAGTGCTCACACACTAAATAAAAGCACAAAATAGGACTTAAGTAATTTAATTACTGCAGCACACAGTATTCTAGGTTGCTCACTGTCTTCCTGAATGATGCCACACTGGGAGAAACAAACCAATTTTTTTTATTTTATAAATCTCTTATTCTGTTGTGATATGTAATGACATTCTTTGTTTTCTTTCTTTTTTTTTATTAATTTTCTTGAGAAACAAATACCAAAGAGACAGTTTCAAAGCAGGTTAGTAGGACAGTTACAATAAATAATGCAGTGCATATATGTGTCTTCATAGTAGTTATTCATAGTGTAAGATGCAGGCAGGATATCCTGTCCTAACACTATTAGTACAAATCTTCCTTCTCATTGAATTAAGAGAAAGTAGCTATATATCTATCCTCAATATTTGTATATACAGATACAAAATGGTCCTTCGCTTATATCCCCTTTTTTGCTTAGTTTTATCAGAGATGGGTATTCCATTTCCATTTACCACGGTTTGTAGATCCTTTGTCAGTGTCAGCCATTTGGATGAGACATGGCCATTGCCTGACCAATATGCTCTCTGTGAAAGCCTAAGAAAATGTTTTCTCTCCATGTGACTCTCCTTAGGCACACTCTACATCATCAATCACTTTCCTCTGTGGCCCCATAATCCCCTTGATCAGTAAATTTGGGACACAACTGAGTTACAGGATGTTGCAGTACAGGTTCTCCTATGTCCTGACAAAGGATCTACAAACTGCGGTACAGGGTTTCAGGGTAAATCCAGAAGGGACTTGACTGACCTTGTCAGACACAAAAGTTACATTTCTCATTACATAGGTCTTGCTTTATCTTGTTCTTAACCATCCAGCAGGAAAGTATAAAAAGTAAAGCCATATTAATACGCTGAGCTACAAAAGGCTCAAGTCAACATCTTCTGACATTGCCAGTCCTACAGATAACCCACTAATATTATGGACTACTGGACTATATTGGATTATTTTGCTGAATTCATGACATTATTCCTCATAGTAATGAATATCATTTTTTAACTGCTTTAATTTTTAAATCTTTTATTTGTTTATTTATTTATTTGGAACAGAGTCTCACTTTGCATCTTGTACTCCTAGTTATCCTCCGTGTCAGCCTCCCTGATGCTGGGGTTACAGGCGTGCACCTCCATGCCTGATTTCAGGGCCAGCACAGTGAGCCTGGGGCTCCAGGGACTGCACTTATACAACAGGATAACAATTCCTTTCATACCAACCTCTATAATATGAGTAAATAAATACTTCAAAGTATACCCTGTTTTGAGACAGGTTCTTGCCATATAGTTCAGGATTCTGGCTTTGAACTCATTCTGTAATCCAGGATGACCTCAAACTCATAGTGATCGTCCTACCCAGCCTCCTGAGTTCTGGGATTACAGGCGTGTGTCACCATGCCTGGCAGAGTGTACTTTTAAACAGGCTAGAATAAAATAAAGCTCAACAATTGGATAACATGATGCTGGGAGTTAAAAATGATAGCATCTTCTAAGTGAAGAAAGCTAAAAAGCCTTCTCAGAAAGAATCCAATTTGAATTTACCTTGAATTTCAGATGGGTCATTCACAAGCAGTTATGCCAGTGAAATGGGATTCAGGGACATTTTGGATAGAGTGAACTAATGTGCTGTATATAAGGAGAATAACAAAACGGAAGAAATTACTTTTTAAATCAAATCTAATTCCCTGTCACTTCCCAGTCATACATGGCTATGAATTTTCAGAAATCATAACTGAGAAACTCAAAGTTAATATCTGAGTTTCTCACCCTGTACTTTGTAAACACTTTATTTATTACAGACATTTTATTAAATACTAATGTGAAATACTATCAAAGTAATTTCATAAGCATTTTAATATTTATCAGAGCAAATCTTCATTAAAATTTATACTAACTTCGTGTACATTATTATGTATTTTCATTGCTCAATTTGTTGAATAGTAGTAGAAAAACTTCCCGTGTGTTAGCAGTGTTGAAATACCAAAATTCTTAAATAGTTTTAATTTTTATGCTACTTTGCTACTTATGTTGAATAGTGCAATAATCAGTACATTAGATAAGGAAATTGATAAAAATCAAACATAGTGTTTGGCAAACTAGTAATTATTATGTTCTAGTTTGTTAACTGGAAATAAGGTATAATAACATTTTTATGGAGCATTAAATGAAACTTCAGTATGTTAGAGTTCTAAAATTTCTATGGGGTACATATTCCTAAAAATATTTCACGGGATAAGCCAAATTGTCTGGGTGATATTGGTTAATTCTGTATCTGAAAGCACATGCGTAGTATTGAAATCCCTTTATGCCTACCAACTGTCTGCTCTTGATGGGCAGAAAATTGACACATTTCAAGCATGTTTGGTGAAGTGCCCGTGTGTGTGCTGAGTTTGGTCTGCAGAGAATAGGGAAAGACACAATGTTTATCACATTATTATCATCTTTACTCAAGTGGAATTTACTATAATACTCTGCCTGCTAGTTTATAAGTTGTCTCCTGGCCTAGTGTTATCTTTGTCCTCTGTCTCTACAAATAAAAACTCTTATAATGAAACACCTGAAAGCCTATTTTTAATGAAAACTGCCAAAATCATTCTCACTCTAAGTTATTTAGCTGTAGATGTCAGAAGAGGTAGCATTTAGGGTTCACCGCTCTATCCTACTGAGGTGCCTTCTCTTTCTTTACCTCTGTTTTTTATCATCATATAGATTTCCTTTTTCCCCAGAGGAGAACAAATCCACAGAACAATAAGCACAGTAACAATGCCTTTCAGCAAAAAATATCTGTGACTGTCTTCACATACACTTGTCAATTAAATAATATCACAAAGCCTTTTATTGATAATGTCTACAAAAGCTCTGGTATTTCAATTATTTTTATCCTCTATTTACAAAACAGCTTGAGACAATTTGTGGGATACAATTTTATTTTTATACACTAATTTAATTCTTACTAGATCACCATTGTATGTATACTTCAAATTTTTATTCTTCCGAATAGGTTGTGCTTAGGAACATTACAGAGAATCTTATTTGAATATCTGAATTCTTTGTATTAACTTCCTTGAAGAGCCAAGATTGGTTGCTGGCATGTAACCATTTGAATCTGTTGATTTGTTTTCCTTTAGTACATTGGTAATTCACACCATAAATTCTAATGACTCCATTTATATAAATACATGTTTAGGGACTTTACAATGCATATTTTTGACACAGTTTACTCTAATAGCTCTTTAAATGCCTTAAATTCTATTGTTTCATAATCCAGTTAAGAGGGCTTCCTAGCACATTAATTTCCAACTCTTTAACATTCACATTAGCAACAAAAATGCTTTTTGTTGCCGTTATATCTTAAGATGAAAATAATTTATGTGCTGCGTGCTGTCCCTAATAAATGGTTTCTCCTTTACAATCCTTAATGCGTGTGTCTGCAGAAATAAGGTGAGCCAAACAGCCAGGTGTGCTGTTGCTCCTTTTAAGTCAGCACTCGGGGGGCTGTGGTGGAGGATCGCTGCGAGCTCGAGGCCAGCCTGGGCCGCTTAGCAAATTCAAGGTCAGCCTCAATTACATAGTAAGACCCCGTCTCAAAACAAGCCAAGAAACAAGAAAAAAAAAAAAAAAGTGCGTGCGTATATTCAAACACCGAATTGCATGTAAAAAAAAAAAACAAAAAAAACAAAATCAGGTCCCTTATCATAACTCTAAAAGCATATTTTTACATATTATGATGTGAGCATACTTAATCAAAGATGTATGGATTTCAATTTAAACTATTTTAAAGTATAAATATGTTTAGTATTCATGTAATTGAAAATATAATCTTATAAATATAGTACCTAGCTCCGGAGTACTGAAGAATTTAGAGTAAAATATAGCCAGTTATATTTCTAAAATCCCAGTTTCCTTTAACTCCAATGTGTTGAAGATCTGCGTTCAGAGTCTGAGCTCTAGCTGGTTCCTTCCAATCCCTGGACCCCCCTGTGGTAGGTGCCTGCCCAGCGATGCAGCTGGCGTCTGCTCTGAATAGCAGGGTCACCTAGGAGCCCGCGCCGGATCTGTGCTGGAAATCTGGGAGGTTTGCCTCGCTCTCATCTTCTTCCCATTAGAATCTCTCCAGCTTCTTCCTTTTGGTTCTCAACTTTGTGTCTTGTCATCACTGGACAGAGAGCCCTTGATGTGCACCCGTGGTGCTGGGGAGAGCCGTGACATGCACCCGTGGTGCTGGGGAGAGCCGTGACGTGCACCCGGGGCGCATGGAGCTGCTGCAAAGCTCGGGAAGACAGGAGCGCTGGCCGCTGGCAGGGGTGACAAGCCCCAAGAGCTGAGTAGGAGTACTGGGACCTGGAGCGGACGGCTCTGCAGCAAGAGCCTGGAAGTCTCTGGAATTCTGTTCAGATTTTCCTAGTACGTAGTTCTTTCAAGCCCACTGCTGAATCCGTCTGCACGGATCTTGTGTGTGTCTACTTGCACGTTTATTTAGTGACTGCCTAGGACTCTACTTACACGAGCTCTCTTCAGGAGGGCTTGCTTCAAAGCAGCAGAAGATTTTTCTACCTTCCCCCAGAGATGCTCAAGACAATTTTCCTTCCATTGAACAACAAATAGCTGGTAATTAGATTTTCTCCCAAGATAAGGCTAGCTTGTTAAAATTTCTCATTTAGAGGTTAATTTGTGCTATGTGGATTTTTGACTCTGTTATCTCACAAACTACATCTTAGAAAATCAAGCCTTTTGAAAAACTAGTGTTCCCTCATTGGGATGTGCTTTATTCCAGGGCATGATGGGCACCTACCTCTACTCTTCTCCTCTATGGCTTAAACTCAACATGAGAAGGAATATAACATACAGTCAGGAACCTGTATCTTGAAGAATAAAATAAAATTCAGAAAATTGAAAGGGATATAATGCAGCTACTCAGGATGTGGATATTATGAAAAGCTAATACTTGCTAGCAAATCTGTGCCCTTTGGTTCCCTGAAAAATATTTTCTGTTTTAAGGGTAAGTTCCGTGAAGGTGGTACCACATGCATGTGTACTCTCCATGGAAAGAAATGCTGAAATCTCATGATCAAACAAAATGGGAAAGCACAAAAGCAAACAAACAGAAGACTGTCTACTGTAGGCTTTTTGATATGCTCTTTGATAGACTCTAACCCAAAGCTGAGGCTGAATCCAGTATAGAATCTTCTAGCAGTTTCAAGTGAACGATTTGAAAGTCAACAAGGCTGAAAATCCCTGCCGTGGTTTAAAATCATTAACAGGGAGAAACTGCTAGATGGAAACACACTTCATCAAATTTCCTTCCATGTTGAGAGGTGGGGAATCTGTTTCCCAAATGGAACTGTCGCAAGGGTATTTGGTATGTGTTCTCCCAAATGTAGAATACACTTTCTTTGGACCATGATAGTAGTAACTAGCACATAATGTGTTCATGCTTTGTTTTCTGTAGATACAGTTTCACTATAAAACAAATGCTCAGAAAATAAAGACAGTGAAAAGGTAAGAAAAAGCTATGTATGCCCCAAAATCATTAAGTCAAGAAGAAAACTGGGGCTTCATCTTGGGGTCACATAGCTATCGGAACTATATTCTTTCTAAAACACTACTTTTACTCACTTTAGTTTTCTACGAAGGGCATTACTAGTAACAAACTGTTTTGTACTGCTAGTTAAAAAAAACAGCAATATCAGTGGCTATGACCTAAGAGCTGCATGATGCCCAATCAACATGACGTCATTATATATAATGTAAATTTAGCTGTAAACAGTGAAATTTGAATGCCATATAATTTTCGCTTGTCCTAAAATATTATTTTAAAGAAATGTATTTAATCACTTAAAATGAAAGCATGATTTTTCACTCACAGACAATACAAAAAAAGGATCAAATTTGTTCTATTGACTATTCTTTTTCCATTTATCCTTTGGACTCAGTGTAGGAAAATATATTGACAAAAATATGGATTTTCTGTATACAAATAGTATTCTCTCACTGTTACCATTTGTTGTTTAACAGTGTGTTTGGTCAAATTATTTGAATAATTCTGTAACAATCTCATCCCTTAATAGAAGTTTAGTATATCAAACACTCTAGGAATTAGTTTGCTTTAGCAAAGATTATTTCATAAATATTTAATTTATAAAACAGCTAAGAATGTTTATTTATCCACCATGATTTATTCAGCATTTAATAAATCATGGAAGCTGATCATGAGGTGAAAATGTGACAAGGAGGAAATAATAGTTGTTATGGGCACTAAATTGTAGTTGTGGATACAGACCTAAGGTGAATACCCAGGGGATTATAGCTCCAATAAGTACAAAGGTGTAAGCAAGGCAGCACTATCAACAAATGTAACAGGACTCTCCTGTAACTTGGAGGGTAAGGTATTGCCCACCATCTGTAAATTGTCTGTCTAGTCTCTGTGGGGTAAATGGGTTGTAGAAGGTACTGGAATGTTGCACTAATTAAAGTTGATGGGGACAGAGAATCAATAAATGCATGTGAGATTAAAATGGATTTTATAGTCAGAATTTTCAGGACTTGTAAATGATCTGAGAAGTAGAGGAGGAAGACATGTCAAGGTGTCAGTCGGCTTCCTGCTTCCTGAAGAGCCTGCACTTGTTCCACTGAAGCACAGTTTCAGAGTGCAGTTAATTCGTGTTCCTCAGATACCTAGTTCAATGTTTTATGCATAAAATGGCATGTTGATTATAAAAGTTCCAGTACAGTAGGCCTTCGTATGTGAGATGATTCTCAAATTATGAGATATAATTTCTCTTATTAAAGTAAGAAAACATTAAATAAGTGAATGGTAAGTTGAAGGTAAACTTTCAAGATTTTCAGGGTACAGAAAGAGTATAATAAGACCACATGAATAAGGAGATGCTGGCAGCAATTACATTGGCGCTACAGTCTCTCCACATGGAATTCAAATCTGCACCTAAATTAAATGGCAAGTTATTTTATGCTGTGTATCATCCAGATTTCATGTGACTCACCAGACATATAAATATCAAATTATCCATTCCAAATACTGTTATAGAAATTAATCTTTTTAGAGTGTTAAACTTTTCATGTAGATTATTCTGGAGTTGAGTGAGCTGAAAATCTCGGTTGTTTTGTATACTGTCAGGAGGATCAAAATTCCTAAGTTATGTGCCTCATTACGTCTTCATGTTTCCATTTGTGGGAAAGGCTTCCCATCATCCTAACTCCATTGTTATGTCCCTGGCTTCACTGAAGGACAAGACAATCAAAATGATTCACTAAGCTATTTCCAGTCACTCAGAAGAGCGTCAAGCTCTCTATAAAATCAGCTTTTTCAGAATCTAAAGAATTTGTGCGGTGGACACTTTTTGTCTGATCTCAGATCAACTTGCTTCTGCATCCTGTGTGGCTCTTGGTCAGCGAGCGTACAGAGCGCGCAGCCTGTCCTGTGAGGTCTTGCCCAGAAAGCTCTAATTCTGTGTTATGATTTCTTGGAAAGAAACACCTTGAGGATTTTGTGGGGCTTTCCTGGAGGCAGGTGCCTCTCGCTCCCAGGAAAGTCACAATGACTGGATTTGTCCAGTCAGCATGAGCCTAGGAAATGTTGCCTTTTAAACATGGAAATATTTATAATGCATTAAAGCCTCATGATGATCTAATTCAACCCTCAAGCTGTAGTTGGGCTTATAAATAAGGAAAACTGTTTTTCTTGAGATTAAAGAGAAAATTCTTTTTTCTTTTTTCTTTTTTTATTTTATTTTGTTTTATTGAAAAACAAATATCAATGAGACAGTTTCAAAGCTGAATAATAGGATAGCTTTTTTAGAATACCCAAATTGAACGTATGTGTTTCTAAAGGAAAAATACTTGGATTCCATTAACAATTAAAGCAGTGTCAAAAATATTTTTATGGAATAAACTGGATGTAAAGAAAATAGTAATCATGAAAACACATCTTAGAAATATTACACGCACAGACACAGAGGAAAGAGCCCTGAACTGTAAAATCACAGTGCCTGTCATGGGCCTGGAAGAATCCTCTCTCCTTGCTCCTCTGATGAATCTGGCTTTGTTTTAGTTGAATTTTCTATGTTGAAGAAAGAGAAGTTGGAAGCTAAAGGCAGATAAGTGCTGGAAAAATACAAAAGCTACACAATAGCGGCTGTTCATACTGTTGTGTTGGGCTTGGCCTTGTCCGTTGGTCCCACAACTACCACAGTATGAAGTCTTAATCCCTGCAATGTCTGAAGATCCTATCTGAGCCATGATTGCCTGATTGCTCTTCAAGCAGAGGCATAAAATAGTCCTAGGCTTGAGGTAGCCTAAGGTCCAGGCCAATTAAGCCCAGAGATAATTTGAGAATATATAAATCATTCTGGCTGATGAGTCCTTTTCTCTACCTAAGTAGAAGAGTTCTCTTCCTGTTACACTTGCAGGGATTTGATTAGGCACACACACTTCATGTTTCTGAAAACAGACAGAGAAAGAAGAAGCAAGGCTGCAAAGGTAAACACTGTGCCTTTAAAATGTCTTGATCTGATCATCTGATCCCCGGGATTATTATCAATTTCCATTTCTACTTAAAATGTGACAACTGAACTACTGGATGATTTTAGAACAAATGTCCCAATGTTAGTTACTTTTCTCTTTGCTGAGACAAAATACCAGACACACAAATTTAAAGGAGAGGTTTATTTAGCTCACAGTTTGAGGAGGTATTAGTCCATAATAAAACCTCTACCTTGGCTGCCTCCAAGGTAGAGTGGATAGAAGACAGGCATTGTAGAGAGAAGCAGTCCATGATGAGCAAAAGGCGCAGAGTGGGCGAACAGGCAAGCAAGCAGGGACAACACAGTTCTTCTGTCCTTTGTATCTTATTCAGGCTACTTGGGCCAGGTATTGCTCTTAGTGTTCTTGGTACATCCAGTGACTGCATGAGGCCTTGGGGGAAGGCATCTAAACACAAGCCATAGGAGGTGGAAGGAGGGAGGGAGGGAGGGAGAGAGAGGGGGGGAGAGAGAGAGAGAGAGAGAGAGAGAGAGAGAGACAGAGAGACAGAGATAGACAGAGACACAGAGAGACAGAAAGAGAATAAACATACAATAAACCCCTACTCATAGTTTTTATTTTGGTTCTAAAGGGCCACATAAAGTCTATTTTGCAAATAAACATTGATGAGAAAATACTTATAAAGCTATTATTAAATAAAATAACATTTATATGTTTGTCACTTACTTATCATGAACTTAAGTCATTTAGTTTGTTTTTCTTTTAAAGTTTTTAAATTTTTGTTAGTGCATGTTTTCAGTATGCAGTGTTTGTACTAATTGTGGGGGTAATGTAACACATCTTAAATATTTATTTTTTCCATAATTTTATTGAGAAACAAATAGCAATGAGATAGTTTCAAGTCAAATTGGTAGGACAGTTTCAATAATTAACACATTGCATACTGTCTTCCTAGTGGTTATTTATTGTACAAGATGCAGATGTGGTATCCTATTTGCAAACACTATTAGAATAAATCCTTCTATTAACTGAATTAAGAGAATGTAGCTATATATCTATCCTAACCATTTTGAATACACAGATACAAAATGGTCATTCATCTGTACCCTTTCTCTTGTTTAGTTCCATCATTTAAATATTATAGTTGTGTGAACTCAGCAAAATATTCCAAAATAGTCCAGTAGTCCATAATAGTATTGGGTCTTTTGCTTGACTGGCAATGTCAGAAGTTGTTGACCTGAGTCCCCTAGAGCTTAACACAACAACATGGCTTTACTTCTTATACTTCATTTTTATACTTTTCTGCTGGATGGTTAATACCAAGATAAAGAAAGACCTATGTAACAAGAATTGTAGCTTTTGTATCTGATAAGGTCAGCCAAATCCCCTCAGGATTTAACCTGATATCCTGTACCGCATTATGTAGATCCTTTGTCAGTGTCAGCCATGTGGATGAGTCACGGCCATTGCTTGGCCAATTTGCTCTCTGTGAAAGCCTGAGAGAATGTTTTCTCTCCATGTGACTCTCCTTAGGGACACTCTACATCATCGATCACTTTCCTCTGTGGCTCCATAATCTCCTTGATCAGAAAATTTGGGACACAACTGAGTTACATGACATTACAGTACAAGTTCTCATATGTCCTGAGTCTTAATTGACCTTGGAATGCTAGGGCCATAATGTTGGCTTTCCTTGTGGTCCTCCTTTTTCTCTAATTTTTGGTCTGCAAACTTAGGTTGTTAACCATCCAGAAGAGAAGCTTATTGTTATTACCATACAAACTAGGTTGTTGAGCTTAGCCTCACTATAAACATCTTAGGCATAACATGGAACAGGTATTTTTCATCAAGTATTGATATGTTAAACTTTAAGTCTCTAGAGAATATGACAAAAAAATTAAAAATTAAAATACATTTAAAAAATAAAAATAAAGAATTATATATGTTTACACATAAGTCCAGAAATCTAATCATATACAACATTGTAGCAGGACAGTCCTGTAACACTCCTTTTCCTGTCTTGTGCCTTCATTCACCACCCCCTTCCTTTTTAAACAATCATCTACCCAAGAGACAGCATGGCAGCAACCAGCATGTCAACATATTTTCTCAGCCTACATTTTTCCCTCTAAAAAAGTGTAAATGGTGAATTTATACAAATCAATACAAACACCTCCAAATCTGTCTACTCCCTTCTCTACGCAATGTGCTTTACTTTAACATTACTGACTTACGCCCTTTCAAAAGGAGAAAACATGATCTTTTTTTAAGTTTAGGCACTGAATTTGAGCTTTATTTCTCCTTTTGATTAACATTTATTTATCATTTGTTCTCTTATCACTTGCAACAAGCTCAAATATCTCACTTTGTCAACATCATAAGGCACATGAAGAACAGAGCCAAATTGTGGTGACTTTTCATTGCTTCAGAGAGAATATGTGCGGAATTTTGTCCCTGGAAGACTCAAATTCTTGCCAAAAATAAATTGCTATAAGTTGTATATTCATTTTTTCCAAACTCATGTGATGACTTAAAAAATGAAATAAATGAAGCATTTAATTTAAGTGATACTTCATCTGTTAATGGCATTTGTGCCAATTTTCAATAGCTTTTGGTAGTGCTAATGTAATGCGATTTCTGAGCAATTAAGCAGCACATTTAATCCTGGTGAAATGATTAATTAGAAACCTGGACAATGTACCAACATAAGTTAACTTTTCCTTTCTCTGAAATTTCCTTTCAGAGTATTAGAAAATCGTGGATATATTATTTAATTCATGGAGTAGGTGTTAGAGTTCATATAGTCCATTTGCCAATTCTGGTGTATAAACGATTCCTATATATTACCTGCTAGGAAATTTAGTTCAATATTAAAGGTAATGACTGGTAAAAAGGCAAAATTCTTCACATTTATCACCTCCAACATTGAAAAAATTTCTAATAGTTGATCTTGGAAATGCCAGGTTTATTCAGACAAAGTTTTTATCTTCAAAGAAATTACATTTAAAGAAAAAATTAATAGATAAAATAAATTAGCATAAGTCATAGAGAAGTTCATAGTACACAGAATAGAATAAAGGATCAGTAATACAGTATCAGAGCTGATAAACATAAGGACACTCGATCCACCTGGCTCATGATGACAGATGGATACTCACTGCAATCCCGATGGACATTTCCAAGAGACCCTGGGTGTACAGGCTTAGGGTAGAGCCAAGTGTGTGAGTCATTCACTCATGATCAGAGCTAAAAGTCAGAAAGTACATGAAAGTACTCAAGGGATACGTACAAAATGAAGATGAGCAGGAAAGAAATGATCAATGAGCAGAAGAATTGACAGAAGAAGACCTCTGAAGAAA
>NW_004524622.1:4792193-4792885 GCF_000260255.1 Octodon degus
ATTTCAAATTTTAAATAAAGTTCTTAAGAATCTCAACTTGACCAAATATAAAAATAATTTAAAAATTTTTCAAGGCGTACTGAGAAGAAGCAGGCTTTTTTTTTTTTCAAGTGTTACCAAGAAGAGATGTCTGTATAAAAACCCTCACTGAACTGATGGTGTTGACAGCTGTATTTACTGGTCACCAAGCAAGCATTTACGGTGGATCAGAAGAAATGGCTTTGCACATTTCTTATTGCCATAATTTCTTATTCATCCATTCTTATAGAATGGCTGGTGATGGAGGAGACAGATGGCACACTGACATTTGCTTAATGCCGCGCTGCGCAGCTCAGAGCTGAAGAATTTCCAGTGTGCTTGTCTCTTTGCCACCTTTGAATGTAGGCCTTCTGGGTGTCTGTCCGTACTGAAGGTTTCCTCATGTTGACTGCTGGCCAAGAGTCCTCTCTCCTTGCTTGATTTTCCTCATCCTCTTCCTTGCTATACACCGTCTTTGGCAAGAAGAGAGCGGTGGAATGAGGGGCTGTCACCCGCGAGTGTATTCAGCCTCACTGGGCTACCTTGATTGTACACAGCAGGTGTCAGCACCAACCATCTTTTCTCTGCCCCAGAAGGTGGTAACTGGGGGCCTTGCAGGACCAATGCTGCGGGGCCCAGACTTCAAGAGCACTGTCGCACTCCCCAGTTGCTTG
>NW_004524622.1:4793615-4800495 GCF_000260255.1 Octodon degus
TTAACTCCTAATAACCAGGTAACTGGAAGCCATTCAAATAATATGATTAATGATTAACATATAATTTGTATTTTATACTTCAATTTTATAACAAAAGCCCACCAAAAGCCACAAACAAAAAGTATGTTCACATTTTTCTGTGATGGATGATGTACCTGAGAGAGCAATTGCACGTGCAGAGAGGACCAGCGTCACATGGGGTTGTAGGTGGAAGCTCACCACGCCTGTGCTTGCCATGGAAATGGACTTACCAGGAAACAGAAGGAGATGCCTTACCATGTCCAGGATGCATGACAGTTAAATTTATGTAGTTATCACTTATGTACCTGCTTGCTTCCTTCTGTTTCTCCTGACTTGGAATGATGCTGTGCTTGGTTTATAAATACTTGTGTGCAAATTTTGATAAATTTTTAAATGTTAATAACTTGCGTGTATTGGCCAGTGTTCAATGACACTATAAACTATTGTCTTTTAAAGAAAGTGCTTGACCTGTGTGTAAAAGCATTTCAATGTAAATAATGTAAATGATGACAGTGAGTGGAGGCCAAGGTCCTCCCTCGGGAAAGGATTCTCTTTGTTCAAGGACTGTGGTTCTTTTAATGAGAGTTTAACATGGACAATGACAACCTGAAGGCCTGGATGGCTGCCAATACAGCATCAAAGAAAATGGGTGGCAAGAAAGTGAAGAAATGAACTTAATTTTGTTACTTATGTTTGTTTTCTTCTAGGAGAGGGGTAGTGTTAAGGAGATTAGAAAACACAGGGGAGAAAGAGTTGCGAGAGAGGCTATGAACAAATGTGATAGGTTGCTGGGAAGGGACAGGCGGGCCCCTTGCATAAGAAATATTTCAAAGCTATGCAAATCCTTTTTGGAATGAGTTCTTTGAAATGAGTTTCAAGTTCTACCATTTGAGAGTGTGTTTCATGAGCTCATGCAGATTCTCCAGAAAGCCTTCAGGTTGTCTTTCCTACGCAGAGCTTGGCTTCTTTTCAAAGGTACTAACTCTAAACATGACCCTTTGATCGCCACCTACAGACTTTTCAGGCCCGTGCATCCTGCTTTTTGCTTTAGATACTCACTGGAAACCTGCCAGTTTCTAATGCCTGTGACACTGTTAGAATGCTTCCTGCTTTAACATTTGATCTATGAGATAAACCACTCTAGCACCTCTGAAGTTACCCACCTAATGAACTTGAGGGGTAAACCTCTTATAGCCCACTGTTTTATCAAGCAATAACAAGAATGGCCTCCAGTGTAATTCCCAATAGAATTCTCATTTCTATCTAATACCCGCTCAGCATAACCATCACTGTCTGCATTTCCTTCAGCTTTCTGGTCTTCTAGGCCCTCGGCAGTGGCACCTGCTAGGCATCGCTTGCAGCATTCGACCACATCTCTCAGTTATCTCCTGTTGCTCCTACAGTTCAAAGTCACAGGCCTTGCTATGCAGTCTCAAGCTCAGCCACAGCAATGGCCCCAATTCTTAGCACCAATTCCTTGTGACAGGCAACTGTGCCTCACTGAAATGAGTACTTGAGGTAGCAGAACACTGAGGGGCTGGCAACAGCTTCTGGTTTTGGAGGCTTCAGTTCAAGATGTTTTGGCCTGTATGTTTGGGACCTGTGGAGAGGTGCTTTATCGTAGTGGAAGAACAAGGTAGAGAAAGTTCCTTGCCTTGTGGGCCAGGAAGGGAAGGAAGGAAAAGAAGGAGCCTGGAATTCTAACCTTACCTAACCCTTTCCACAGGCTCCACCTCCTTAAAGTTCCACCACTTCCCGGGAATGCTGGAGGCCAGGGATCCAGATTCTAAGATGGGCCTTTGGGGACACTGTGCATCTAAAATAGTGCACTAACAGAATAAAAAGGTTTGATTAGTTGAAAGCATTTAAGATCTAATTGTCCACAAGTGACACACATTTTATATGATTTCAGACAGCAAAACCCTAGCTTGTAATAAAGTTTGGATGAACCAGCTTTGCATCTTACAAGTACAGTTTACATTTCCTTTAGTGGTTTTATTTAACAAAATCTGTTTAATGGATTCAATAATTAATGTCCTCCATAAATTCTGTCATTTTATATTGCCTGAAAATGCTTATCTATATCACAGAGATCACATGACTTATGCTGTCAAATGGAGCGACGCATCCGTCATCCAATGCTCATCATTCTGACAGTAAACCAAGAACAGAGTGTTCACAGCCAGGAAGCTAGTCTAGGGTCAGCTGAACAGCCTGTCAGTGTTTCTGGTAGAATTCAAGCTCTGGCCTATAACTTATCATTCATACTGCCAAGTTGAATTTTTTCTGGTTTCTATAATTATAGTTTTAAAATACTACTACTAATCATTTTTGTGTCTCCCAATAGCTTAGTTGTTCTCAAATATTTCCAACCAAGCCCTTTGCTGTTGATCAAGAAGAAAGTATCCTAAGTACATGCTTTCCTTGAGGAGGAATTTAGTGGAGGAGTTGGGTCGTCTGGGCTCCCGCCCCACTCCACACAACGCAGTCCACTCATGCGGGCTCTCCCTTTGTTGTGTCACCAAGAAAATCATTATACTGCAGATGCTGCCGACTAGCAACCCATTGCTTCTAACAGTGTACCATCACCCATCTGCTCTGATTCAGCTTCCCACAGGCTTCTTACTTTCTCGCGTGTCAATATGTATTCATGGTGCCTGTTGATCCAGCACCCGTGCACGGCTTGGCCACCTGGCCCACGCTCCTGCTCATTTTCCAGCTTTTCGTCCTCCCCTGCCTCTGTCCCCTTCCTCTCTTGGTCCCCTTCCCTGTTAGGAAAGATCCCTCTTGCCTACTATCTATATTTTACTTTGCTCTTTAATTTTTTTATATTTTAGGCTTTTTCATGTGTTATTCCCTGACCCAGCTAAGACCGTTTTTACCTCTGATTATAATTCTAATAGAGATAGATTTATTTGATCATGATTTTTTTCTAGAAACTTATTTTGGAATCCTATCATCAATTTTTTTTTAACTTAGTATATGGTCTACAGGGTCTCACTACAGAGATCGGACTCATAGTGATCCTTCTGTTTACAGCCTCCCAAGTGCTGGGATTACAGGTGTGTGCCACCACACCCAGTCTCAGTCGCCTTCTCAGCATGCCCTGGGAATGGGGCCTATCATCAATCCTTAATAAGGCTTTTGTTTCTCTCTGTTTCAGTTGTATTATTTGAGGAAAAAAAAAACCTAGAATGGTTAATCTGGTGACATAATTGTAGTAAGATGAGTTGTGTGTTTCCAGAAGGTACTAGATGCTCTGTCATCTGTTATTTTGAATCCAAAACACTAAGAATAGTGCAGTTGTCACAAATATAAGCGCTTGAAAATATCCATTCAATTTTTATGAAAACACTTTCCCTATAGAAAAATTTAATAACTATGTATGATGTTAAGTTGTTTCTTTAATTTGCTTATATAAACTAGAAATGAAAGCTTGATATTTTATTTTATTGGATGCTAGGTGTAACTTCTTCAGGATGATTAAAATGGGAATTAAACCCTAAAGAACAACCTGTCTGCCTTTCTTTGTAAAAGACATCCCAGGAGAAGGAGCACAGACATTTCCTGGGTGGAAATACACTGATGGAAATATAAAAGCATGAGTGTGAGCGGAGGCCAGGAGCCTTAAGAATGGTGAGAAAGCCCAAGTGATGACGAGCCAGAGGAAATAGCTCTCTTCTGGGTGGACCTCACCTAGAGAAGTGACTCAATAATAATTTCCACTGACTAGATAAAATACTGTCATCTTTTCCTTCTTCATTCACAAATTTATAGGGGCAACCTTGAAGGATAACAAAGCTTAACCTTCAGTGAATAAGTCTGACTCTGGACATCTTAAAGCAGAGAGCACTTTTTCTGTCAATCTGCATTGACAGAAAACTCTTCTAAGTTAAAGATCCAGATTGTGGGCATGTAGTGTAAGAAACTGGTCAGACTACAGCCATCATCTCATCTATTAACTTCAAATTCAAAATAGAAAAACGCTTCATAAAATTCTCACCCTGACTGACAGAGCAAACATCATTATTCCATAGTTGCACCACTAAATTTACTACCTAATGCACCATAAAAATTTCTGTGGAGGCCCTTGATTTTATTTTACTTAAATTTTTATTGCAACTCAAGTGGGAGACTTTGCAGAGTCCTATAAAACAAGTTACCTCAGTTTAAACTTTAGCTAAATTTCTAATCCTTAAACGGGGTTCAAAATAATCCACAAAGTGGGGCCAGGGAGATGGCTCAGTAGAATAGGTGCTTGCCTGTCAAGTGCAAGGGGTTGAGTTCAATCTCCGGTTCTGGAAAAAAAAATGTGCAAAGGACAGAGCATTTGTTGTGTTGTGGGAGCACACAAGTCTTTAGTGTGAGAGAAAATATTTGTGTTTGTTGCAGCTCTTTTTTTACTTTTCTTCGGTTTTATGTATTTGGTACAAGGTCTCACTATTCAGCTTAGACTCATAGTGATCCTTTTGTTTTCAGTCTCCCCAGCACTGAGATTACAGGAGTGCACTACCATGCCCGGTCTCTGTCACAGGCTCAGGGGTGGGGCTGGCAGATCATGTGGGACCAGGAATCTAACCCTGGTCCTTGCACTTGCCAAAGCAGGCACTTAGTCCATTGAGCTATTTTGCTGGCCCTAGTGCCTTTAATGCTTTAATTGCTTCGAGATGGAATGATATTTTCATTGATATCACAGAAACTGCCCCAGCCATACAGTGCTAACTTCCCCATTCTTCAACTTATTTAAAAATAGAGACAAGTTATGTCTATTTTGAAAAGAGGGTAGAGGGCGATAGCTCAGTAGAATAAGCACTTGCCTGGCATGCATAGGGCCTGAGTTCAATCCCTGGTTCTGGAAAAAAAAAAAAGAAAGAAAAAAAAAAAAGAGTAAAACCTACTTACTGAATCTTTTAAATTTCCACATTTGTATGGGAGCTATGTTTTAAGGACCATATATTGAAAAGAAACAAAGAACCATCTCATTTTACGAAGAGTTTTACAAGATAAAGTATTAGCACAGTCATGTGGGGAGTTAGCCCTTGCTTAGCTTTTCTAATACCCTAACAAGCCACATTTATGTTCAGAATTGTTTTCTTATGTTACATCTTACATTAGATATGTCTTATGTTATTTGTGGGAGTAAAAAATTGATGTTATTTTTCTAATGAATAATTTACTAGCTAACCCTGGCAGAAGCATTAATTTATAAAGTTCCCCACACCATCATATACCATCTAACGGTCTCATTACAGTTAGTCCAAAAGTTTGTAACAGTGCACAAACGTTATTAATTTTATTTTCTAAAACAAATTTTTATTACTTTTTTTGTACCAGGAATCCAATTTAGGGCCTTGCACTTGCCAGGCAGGTGCTGTGCCACTGAGCTCCATACTCCGCCCTCTAACACGAATTTTAACTAAAACCTGTTTGTACCATTTGTACCAGGTGTTTTACACACTCACAGAGTCAGGACCATGACTGGGCAGCATTCTTAGAATGGAATTAGACAGAAACAAAACTCTCCAGCAGAGTGCATAAGAGTGAATATTTTCTCCTGTAAAAGTAAGTACACAAACCTATAAGTAATTTTTATGGCTGCGTTGACAGATCTCTGCCTTTCTAGCAGCAAACCTGTTGTCTTTTATTTGTTTCTTGGATGGAGTCTAGATGTGATGTCCACCAGAGAAATATCTACTCAACCTATTTTTGGACTTTCAATAATTTTTTTTTTTTTTTTTTGGTGGAACCGAGGATTGAACTCGGGCCCTTGTGCTTGCCAGGGAAGCGCTTATTCCACTGAGCCATTTCCCCGGCCCCAACTTTCAATAAATTTAAGTATATTTCTGTTTTTGAAAATTTTAAATAAGTTAGGTTTTAAATAATTGCAAAAACTTCCAATGAATATAGCACTATTACTTGCATTCCCCAAAGCTAATGTCCTTCATAATCCTAGTATAATTATTTAAACAAAAATGTAAAACTGATCCAATACTATTAACTACTTTGGACATCTTTTTCAAATTAATGTCCTTTTATTGGTCCAGTGTCTAATACAGGATTCCACACTGCATTTAGTTTCTGCACCTCTTTATTCTCTCCAATCTGGGGCAGTTTTGCAGCCATTTTTCATCTTTCATACATAGTAAGACTCTTAGGGTAGGTTGTATGCTGTTAATCTCTCACATATCAAGAGAACCAATCCTGCATGTATCAATATGTATTATTCTTAGTGTTGTGAAATTTAATGATTTGGCTCTGGCTAGGTGTGTCACTGGAATGTTCTAATTTCTCTGTCATTCATAAGTGGGTTGTAGGAAGACATTTCGAGGCTATGTAAGCATCCTTTTTCTCAATACAGTTTTGTCCACTAATTTTCATAATACATTGGCAATTTTTGTTTGAAGTAATTACTACTGTCTTATTTAGAAAGGCATTTTTCCATTTGTCATTCATTCAATATTTATTAACTGAAATACCACAATAGCAAAGAGTTCTTTCTCCTCAATTCAGTCATTTAACTATAATAGTATGGGGAAGGTGCATTATTTTACATTAAAATATATTGTGAACATGTTGTTCCTAGTTTGCTTCAGATTTGGCCTTGACAGCCCTTCCAATCATAATCTTTGGAGGAGTTCCTGCTTCCTTTCACCACAAGATGTTCAGTATTATCTTTGCTTTCCCAGTTCTGTAGTCTTCCCAATCACTGAAAATATTTAGCAAATACAATCTGGGAACCAGACCTTCTCATTTCTGTGTGTGCATATTTTGCTTCTGGAATATCAAGACAAATAAATACACACGCAGAGATGCCAGCCACTTGCAGGGCTGTCTGTCTCTGACAGTCCTCGTTCCAAGC
>NW_004524622.1:4801037-4801930 GCF_000260255.1 Octodon degus
ACTTGAGGTCATGGATAATATCCTCTAAGAGATGGTGGGAAGATTTCTGCCAATATAAAAAATATTTTGGCAAATTGAAACATGATTAAATTAAAGATATGTTGTTTTTACTGATTTCCTACTTAGAGTATCACATTGAAAGATAAACTTTTTAGGAAAATCATATTTGAAAATGACTACCTTCAAAATAGAATATTTAAGTACAGAGATACCAGATAATATCTAAATTAACAAGCAATACTTCATTTTGAATTTTAAGGTGAATGTCTAATATCAGCATTCTAACTCAAAGCACTGATATGTTTCAGTATGCAAATAATTATCTGTACGAATTAATCATATTTTAATAAATTACTCTTTTATTAAATTTGAAAAAAATCCTAGAGTGCTCATACTTTATAGAAAATTGTTTCAGAATTATTAACCTTATAACCCTACGAGCTACGCTGGCAACACTGTTTTGGCGTGGCTTATGTCCCTCGGTCGCGATGCAGCGCTCGGTGTACGTGGGCCGCGTTTTCCCTCGTGGCCTCCCTCCGCGTGGTTCTGTCACTTACTTGTGTAACGCTACGTTCATTTCTCACGCATTCTAAAAGGCAACAAAATAGGACAGGACAGTATCTTAAAATGCATTGATTGCATTTCTCTAAAATTAGTGACTGATACCAAATAACAGATCGGAGCATACAGTGATCCGCATGACAAAGAATAACTGAAAAGCTTAACCAAGCAAGCAGGAGGCCAGGTCGGGCACGGGCGCAGCGAGGGCTCGGACGTCTGCGCCGGTCACCCGCAGCCAGAGAGCTCTGCAGCGGGCATGGCCCAGACCACAAGCCGAAGCCGACCGAGGGCATCTTTGAAGTCCTGGGAAACAAGCAAGGCCTCTAGGCCAG
>NW_004524622.1:4802030-4803589 GCF_000260255.1 Octodon degus
GCCAGGTAAAAGGAATTGTTCGCATTCATATGCTAGAATTTTTTTGATAAGAAATAAAGGCCAGGGTCCCATATTACTTTTTTTAACTTCAATTTATTCATCCATTATATGCAAGTTACATTATGGATTATTTCACTGAATTATTTTGTGATCATCAATCCACATAAATCTATAAAATAATTTTAAAATAATATGTGATATTCAAATACAAGCCATTAAAAAATTTTCTTTCTGACACTGCAGGCTGACCTTGAACTCACTTTGTAGCCCAGGCTGGTCTTGAATGCCTAGTGACTCTCCTGCCTCTGCCTCTCAAGAGCTGGGATTACAAGGATGCTTCACCATTCCTGGCCATTTTTGAATGCATTGAATGGATGATGTTTTGCAATTTCTAGTTGCTTTGAATCTTGATCCTTCAGAAATAAGAAGAGGAGAATTGGAATGAAATTGTGTCATGAAGTAAGCATATTTCCATTCCTGACTGTCCAGAGCCCTAATAATTTAAATAAGGTATTGTCTTTGAAATATCCCAAGAAAACTGCAGCTATTAGCAGACTTCCTTCCATGACCTCCTGGATCACGACCCACACTACAGGCAGCTTCTGTCTTTTCATCCCTGGAGAGTGTTCCACTTTGATCTTACCAAACCTTAACACAGAGGAACAAGGCACCATAAAATGGTATGAAAAACTCTAAAATGGCTCACTTGGGAACATTCCTCATAACTCTTAAGTTGGAATTGCAAACCACAAACATCATGGTTCCAACTAATAGCAGCTTTGGACATTTTTGTGACAGTAGAGACGGGAAAGTGTTTTCTTTTCAGATATTCATTTTTCAGGAAGTTCTTTGCAGACACTTGCAATTGAATGCATCCTAAGTGCAACAGTGCCAGCACTGGTAACAAAAGGCACTACATTAAAGTTGTGAATTTATGAAATTCATTGTTATCATCAGCATTTCTCCCACAATTTAGAGTCACCTCTAATGGAGCACTGACAAAAGTGGAAACTGGTTTCGTGTGCTGAAGTGTCCTGGGTGCACCTCAGTGGTTCTGAGGGTTCACAGAGGCAGTGAGAATGATGCAGGGGAAAGCAGAGGCAACTTTTTGCAGTAGACTCAGAGGATCTGGAGTGCTGGGACCTCCGAGGGCAGCCATGTTTTGGGCAAGTGGTACATGCTCGCGCCCTGGGATTGTCTTTCTAGGCTTCTTTATCTGCAAATGTGAGAGACACAGGGAGGTCTTAGCAGGCTTTATGTGAGGCAATAACGCTACCAAGAGCCAGAGTGAAGAGTGCTCTCCCGTGCAGAGGAGTCCACAGTGGCTCACCTTTCCCACAGGTATCAACCCGCAGCTCACCTCGAACATGCGCTTCTTAACAATGAGCGCTTTATCCTTTCCTGACACAGCACGTGTTTGAATGTTCAGAGTAATGGCTGGCATGCTATCATTTTTCATTCTATCATATTAAGTTTTTAGAAGCTTATGTTAAACTTTCATTTCAGATTAATCTTGGATATGTAGAAAAGTCAAAGGAATGCCCCAAATACCTACCCTG
>NW_004524622.1:4803689-4804954 GCF_000260255.1 Octodon degus
GGGGGCAGGTTCGGCAGAGCAGACCTAGGGATGGAAACCCGGCCACTGCGCCTGCTTGTAGGCACTTTAATCTATATGGCCAGCCCTCTCAGCGAATTTCTAATACAAGAAGGTTGAAGGAAAGTTTCCTTCAGACGTAATTAATATATTTGTGTGACTCACGTCTACAAGAAGAAATGAAGATGACAATGGCATACTTGAAGATGAAGAAACATTATATTTTGGGTTTTGTTTATACTATTTCTATGTTGAAAGCAAAAATAATGTATAAACATTGAATTTTTATGAGCTATGTAAAATTTAAAACATCAAAGAGTGGACGGCTTAAAGAATTTTGAAGTACAGATTCTAATCTATCGACAGCATATATAGAGGTAGATTTTAATTTATTAAACATATATGTTATATCAATCCCCGGGCCTTCTGTGCTGGTCTCACCCCCAGGGCACGCTGAGCTGGCAATTGGGACTGGGCGTGGTGGTGTGCACCTGTAATCTCAGCTCTTGGGAGGCTGTAACCACGAGGATCAGTACGAGTCCAATGTACGCAGTGAGACCCTGTAGACCTTATAGACCCTGTCCTAAAATACAAAATGAAAAAAAATGAAAAAGAAGAAAAAGAAAGAAAAGAAAAGAAGAAAGAGATATAATGTTATAAACAAGAATGTAGGTACTAAATATTTCTTTAAAACAGAATTATGAGTGAACCATCCATAGGAATAAATTGGAATCATAAAAAAGGGGAAGCAGGAAAAAGGAATGACTAACAGATGCAATAAGGAGAAAAAAGCTAGAAGAATTGAATAATATAATACAACATAAATAACTGCCTTAAATATGAACAGATTAACACATCAATATAAAAATAAAAGTGATCAGATTGGAAAGAAAAAGGAAGAGCCCTTAATATAGGTCATAGAAATACTTGAAAAATGAACCCAAAGCAGATCTTACACAATAGAAAAACAAGTTCCAGGAGAAAACCAATTTTTAAAAAGTTGATATAGTTAAACTAATGTTAGACTAAGATATTTCAGGAAAACAAATGAATAAATAGTTTACACTTCCTCATTTAATGTTATATTTTAAATTACAGGAGTTGGGTTATTTTTGTTTTAAATTGCCATATAGAAAGATTTTCTAACTTATGTTTTTGAATGTGGTCTTTATTTTCATTGGATTTTATTCACATATGATTCATAATGTTCACATTCTAGAACTTAGTGAATTTTTCTTTGTGACATAACAGTAAAGCAGCTCTCCTCC
>NW_004524622.1:4805231-4807173 GCF_000260255.1 Octodon degus
CCGAGTCTTAATATCTCAAAATCTTTCACAACAATATAGCTTGACTTTACAAATCGTGAAGGTAAGTAAATAGCTAGTTCTCAGAAAAATGCAAATAACCAATTAACACATTTTAAAATGTTCAGTGTTGTTATCTGTTAAACAAATATAAATGAAAACTACATTGAAATACTACCTCTTCCCAGTTAGGGTGTGATTATTATCAGAGACAGAAAAAACAAACAAAAAAGTAGTAGAATGTGGAGGGAAGCGATCCCTTACGCACTGCTGAGAGCGCTGTAAGTCAGTCCAGCCAGCTGCAAAACAGAATAGAAGTTCATCAACAGAAAATAGGTCTGCCATAGGATGCTGCGCAGCCCGGCAGTCGCGTATGCGTGTCCAAGAGAAATGAATCCGGCATGCTGCGGAGCTGCCTGCGCGTCTGCGCTTACCCGAGCTGCTCACGCAGGGGCAGTCGGGGTCCCCGCGCCCTCGTGGCCGAGTCAGGTCTTCATCCCTGTGACAAAACTCCGGACCTCAACAGTCTGAAGAGGATAGAGTGCCAGCTTACGTGTTAGACGCCGCAGCCCACGGCCGCGCCTCTGGGCCGGGCCTGTGCAGCCTCAGAACTTCCCAGCAGGAGCGGGGTGGAGCAGAGGACTAACGCCAGGACAGGCAGGAAAGAGCAGAGGACCTGGGAATACAGGGGCCTGGTGCCAACTTCCAGCTGTCTACTCGCACGGCCCTCAGTAACTGCTGTTTCGAAATCGGATTCTTTCATTGAAAAATCCACACAGTGGTGACCCAAAGCCCTTTCCTTCTCATCACTAACATTACCTTGCTCCTCAGCTTGTTTATTATTATTATTATTATTATTATTATTATTATTATTTGTATTTTAGAGAAGGGTTTGCCGGGTGTTCAGGGTCTCATACAAGATCGGACTAGAAGTGATCTGCCTGTTTTCAGCCTCCCAAGAGCTGGGGTTACAGGTGCGCGCCACCACGCCCAGTCTCAATTGCCATCTCAGTGCGCCCTGGGGGCGGGGCCGACATGGCAGGCCCAGGGATCGAACCCTCGGCCCCTGAGCCTGCTAGCAGGCGCTTTAATCCGCTGAGCTATTTGGCAGGCCCCACAGCTTGTTTATAAGCGCTGTTTTATTGACGTATTCAGGGTCACTGTCACGGCTTTACGTTCTTGCAAGTATGAACAGAACTGCTGCAGGCATTTCCACGTTGGCCTCTGTGTGAGTGTGCTCTCTGTTCACAGGGATAAATAGCTGGGAAGAAAGTGCTCAACCAAATGGCAGAATTTTGTTTATCTTTGTGAGAAATTGCCAAGATGCCTTTCAAAGTACAGGTACCCTCTGTCATTTCAACAATGAGCAAGAGTTCTGCCTTCTGTGAATCCTAGCTGCTGCTTTAGGGTTTTAGCATTACAATAGTGCTGTACTCGTAGCTCATCGCTGTTTTAATTTGCATCTCCTGAACGTCTCTTCAGATGATCATTTTGTATCTGTATATCAGCTTTGCCAAGCTATCTGTGCAGATCTTTAGCTCATTTATTAATAAAGTTGCTTGTTTTTCATACTTGAATACTGAGTGTTCTTTATATATTCTCTATGCAAGTCTTTTATTGGTCATGTATTTTGAAAAATACTATTTTTTTCTCCGTTTCAATACTGTGTTTTCATTATGGTAACAATTTTAATAGATAGATAAGGCCGGCTAGATAACTCATCGGATTAAAGCACCTGCTTAGGCAGATGCAGGGACCGGGTTGGATCCCTGGCATGTCTGCTGGCCCCACCCATGGAGTGTGCTGAGGCGGCGATAGAGTCCAGGCATGGTGGGACGCACCTTTAATCCCAGCACTTGGGAGGCTGAAAAACAGGAGGATCACTACAAGTCCGATCTATGCAGTGAGACCCTGTGCTAAATACAAAATAAAGATAGATAAATGA
>NW_004524622.1:4807273-4812248 GCF_000260255.1 Octodon degus
TACATATGTTGCCAAAATACTGGTGTATTTTAAAATTGCTTTTATTTCATTAATTTCATGCATATATAAATTTTTAATGCATTTGGTACAAGGTCTCACTATGCAGCTCAGACTCATAGTGATCCTCCTGTTTTCAGCCTCTCCAATGCTGGGATTATAGGTGTGCGCCACCACACCTGGTCTCAGTGGCTGGCTCAGTGCAGCATGTGGTCCTGAGCATCAAACCCTGGTCCCTGCACTTGCCTAAGCTGTAGTTTAGTCTGCTGAGCTATCTCTCTGGTCCTTTATATATATTTTATCTTATTTACTTTTTTTTTTTATGGAACTGGGGATTGAACTCAGGCCCTTGTGCTTGCCAGGGAAGCACTTATTCCACTGAGCCATCTCCCCAGCCCCTCTTATTTAGTTTTAAGGGCAGATATTTCAGAAGTCTTAGAATAATGTACAATATTTCCCTATTTTTAGAACATTTGAATACTCCCAGTCACTTGTTTTCTTTATATTACACTCTATTATCTAATATTTATCTTGCTTCTTTTTAAATCTCTTATTACCTATCAACCGTTAATAAGCATCCGCTACATTTTTCCTTCTCTGTGCTCATTTGTTTATTTACTTATTTGCTGTGCTGAGGATTGAACTATTGCTCATATATCTAGGTAAATTCTCTACTACAGAACCTTCCCCCCAGCTGCTCCTATCTTTGTGTGGTTTATGGTGCACTATTAAGTGTGTATCATTTGGGTATTAGCCATCTACATTGATTCTATAGCTTTATGGGACTGTGAAGTTGCATTTCTAGAGTGACCCTGGGTGATGTCACTGCTAATTATTGTGAACTGCTGCTCTGCAGAAATCTGAGGGTGAAGTAACAATATCTTTCTTTATTGCCCATCATTTTCCATATTTTAATAGCTGTCCCTTAAAGAAAGGAGGATGGTGGTTGCTGCAGGTGTGGATCTTAGACGCAGTTATTTTTAGTTTGCAAGAGCTATTATATTTTATATCGTTGACAGTAGTAGGCATCTATCTAAGGTTGCTTTAATTGATTCCAACTTGATTTGTTCAGCGGCATCATTTCCCTGAAGACTTTCTGTGCTTTTGTTGTTACATAGATTTTCATGAAGCCCCAGACGCAGGCAGCTGGTGTGCGACCATTGCAGACCCAACCCTGCAGCCTGCGCGTTCCCGGGTGAAGTGGTCACTGGGGCGGAGAAGCAGCGCGGGCCCCTCTGCGGGCTGTGACTTCCACGCCTGTCTGTGGCTTATACTCAGCTCCACAGAGCTTGGCTTAACAAGAAAGCACTTGAGCTGGCCCGCTTTACCCAAAACCGGCACTTTAAACATTTCTCAGAGAAAGCCGCTGAGTGTGCTCCAAGTTCAGATCTTTATGTGCGGCCTTCGAATCAGTGTCCTGAGTTTATGCGGTGGTCACTGCATATATGGATAGATGATAGATAGATAGATAGATAGATAGATAGATAGATGATAGATAGATAGATAGATATCTCCTTAATAATTTAAAGGTGTTGTGCAGTTTTGTTGTTGTCATTGTTGTGTTTTCCTTTAACCTATGTAGTTTTATTCTTTATTTTTTTCTAGAAGTAGCATTTGTGTCAGCAGGCCACACCTTATACATATTTGCATGTCTAGTTTGGCCTCTTTGGAGGCTGATTTCAGGCTTCTTTGCAGAAGATAGCTTTCTCTCTCTTTGCTCTAACTGCCGCTTTACATTGGAGTGTGCAGGCGCGGGAGCGCAGAGCCCGCGGGTGGGCCTGTGGGCTCCAGCTTCACACATTCACGCCAGGATCAGTATTTCACGTAAATTATTTATTCTGAATGAGTATAATAAATTCGCAGCTCTGTTATTAATTTGTAATAAATAAGCCACTAAATTCTATACTGGAAAGTAACAACAACCTCCATCAGTTAAAGCTCTAAGACTCTTGAAGCTGAACGTCTTCCCGATTTCTCCTGCACTCGGCTCTTAGCCTCAGCCCCGGGTCCTGACCCGGACGCCGAGTTTTTTCCTCGCTTTTCCTGACCTTTTTCCCAGTACAGCGCCTATGCTGTGTGCTCCGAATTTCAAGTAGTCTGCGTTTATCCAATTTGACCCATATTCCTTTTCAATAGAGTCAGCTAAAAGATTAGTATTAAAAGCTTATAGTCTTAATTCTCATATAGGCATGAAATGAATACATTATAGATTTTATTTCACTTATATTACCGAAAGAACCTAGAAGGTAGTAGAAATAATCCAAGGAATGACAAATGTATAGATCGGTGATACTAAAATAAGATTCCTACGGATGTCAAAGCAGTGTGGAAAGGATTGTCTCAATATTCATTAGAGTTGCTCAGCATACCTGTAAAAAATCTATAAATCTATTTTGCATTGTTTGATAATAATCATCTTGAAATTAAAGAGTTGCACAGTTGAGTTCTCTCCCCTTACCTGCAGTTTTGCTTTCCTAAATTTTAGTTACCTTCAGGAGTAAAGATACGATAATGGAATATGGAAGATTCCAGAAAAAACTCAAAGTTAAAAAAAATTATTAGATAATATTATAATAGTTGTTGTACTTCATTATTAGCTACTTGCTTACTGTGGCTTATTTATAAAATAAAATCCATCATATGTACTTGGGGAATAAAGCAGTATACATAAGCCTCACTACTACCCGAATTTTGAGCTTCCGCTGCGAGGCTTGGGATATGTCCTTTTCAGATGAGCGATTTCTATTATAGCTCTAAGTCATTTAAAAGCTAGGATGGCGAACCCCAAAGGCTTTGCTCCAGCAATGTGTACTCTGTCATTAGACACAAGCTGCTTGCTGAAATTCCCTTACCAATCCGAGTCAGCAGGAGATCTATCAGGTATCTATATACATTTCTATCAAATTGGTTAAACATATAATTTTCAGCCCTCTAATAACTATCTAAAAGAAGGAAATTTTCCTGAAGCCAAATGTAGTATAGGACATGAATGTTTAATTTCTTAATCAATCAGGATTAGGACAGAGTCTTCCAAGGAAGGTGAAAAAAAGAGAAGTTGTTAAAGAGATTTTTATTCTCATTGTCCATTAACTTACAGCAACACATGAATTAGAATATTAAACCAGCATGTATAGAGAACAGGCAATCCACGTTGGCCTTCTCTTCTCTGAAGCCAGCCTGTAAAGTCCTTTGCTCTGCTTACAAGCCTTAAAAGTTCACCAGGTCATGGGTCCCACCTCCCCCAGATCCACATGGTGGAGGTTGGTTCACCTCTAGGTTCCGCCCCTCATATTTGAAAATACATGAGCAGAATTCTATATGTGAATCTGCAGCATCAGCTTATTTCTCTCTGCTTGGTTTCACCTGTACTGTAGTGCTTTTCCAATTCTATGGATAGATAAATGTATGTGGTAGGTAATTTGGTTAGTAATTGAGGAATGAGTATTCTCAAAATAAAATTGCTTCCTTCTTTCAAGAAAACCTGTGTCTTACTTCACTTTTTTTTCATTGTTCTGTATTATTATCTGGAATTCAGATGATTTTGGACTGTAAGTGGTGATATTCATTCTTTTCTAAGCAAACTTGATATTTAAAATTCTGAGTTTGAGTCTATTGTCATCCGTAGATTTTGTTACTATAGGCTTACATTTCATTTTTCTTTACCAAATTTCATAGTATATTTCTGTATAAAGGTGTCTTTGCTCATTTTATGTGCCTGTTAATGGGATTTGCCATTTTAATTAGCCTACAATGGAGGTTTATGAATCAGGCACCTGAAATCAGAGATCACAAAATAAACAGAATAAAAAAAAATTAGCCTGTGGATGTGTTGTTGGAGATAACCGAGCACATGTTGGTGAGGATGCAGTAAAAGGGAGAGTGGAAAACTCGTGGGGGTGGGGATTCGCCCCAGGACCGAGGTGGGCGCTTCCTACTCTCCCCACATTTAGAATTTGATGATTGTGCTATGAAGAACCAAGTCTGCGATGCCACAGCTGATGGCATGGAGGGTCACAGACTGACTCAAGCACAATTTTTTGTCAGGAGTGAGAGTACAAAGTAGGGAGAGGGGTGCACACTGTCTTTCTAATGTGGTGGCCCTCAACTGCTAGGGCAAGTGGCAGATTTCTGACAATGAGAGCAAATCCCTCATCTCTCTGCAGAAGAGTCAGGAGGAAACCAAGTTTTATTATTGCAGTCAATTCTTATAGAGAAGAGGGCAAGTCACCTTCCAACGGAAACTTGAGGATGGCATAGACATCTGGTGTCATTCCAGAGTTCTTGTGCATGTGTTAATGGACTTAATTATTCCTTTCAACCGAATATTTGCAGTGAGTAAAAACTGTCAAGAAAAAATGAGAGTAAGGAATTAAAAAAAATCAGGAATGGTTTTTAAAAAGATGTAAGAGAAAAGAGTATGATAAAAACACATCATAAAATTGCATTGGTGTGACAAAGATAGAATGGGGAGAGAAGGAATAACCCCAGGACTGTGTTTGGAAGAGAACCAAAGATGGGAACCAAAGCTGGGGATTGGCCCCAGACAGCAGGGGTGGGAGGAAGCCCGTGACTGGAGATGGAGACACAGCCTGCTCCTGAGAGCTTGTTGGAGCCAGGAAAAGAGGGGCGCCGTGAGTATGTCTGTGTGACGGGCCAACACTGAGCACACCTGTGCAAAACAGAGGCCTCGTCAAGGTGGAAGGTTATTAAGGACCTGCAGAAAAGAAGAGATGTGTGCTAACTGAGAAAGCGCTGTTTGGTTTGATTCTGTGAGTTTATCCAATGGAAAAAAGAAGCCCTGTATTGCCTCAAATTTGTTGCTGAAAATTCAGGTGATGCAGTGTTGAAATAAAGAGACTAAGGAGGACTGGTCTGGTGCAGGAGATGAAGTAGGCTGTCTGGGGGAGGCAGGCCCATATTTAAGACTTAAGCACACAGCAAAAAAAGAGAAAGTAAATTTAGAGCAGTAGTTCTCAAA